>NC_084732.1:30763104-30800604 GCF_033978785.1 Entelurus aequoreus | reverse complement strand
TTAATTTTGTCTTTCATTATTGCATACTTGCCAACCTTGAGACCTTTAATATCGGGAGGTGGGGGGGGCGGCGTGGTCGGGGTGGGGGGGTGGGGCGTTTTTTGGGTGGGGGCGTGGTTGGGGCGTGGCCAAAGGCGTGGTTAAGAGGAGAGTATATTTACAGCTAGAATTCACCAAATCAAGTATTTCACATATATATATATATATATATATATATATATATATATATATATATATATATATATATATATATATATATATATATATATATATATATATATGAAATACTTGACTTTCAGTGAATTCTAGCTATATATATATTTTATTTTAATTTTATTATCCATATAAATAAAAGACATACTTGAATTTCAGTATTCTGCAGGCTATCCGGTAGGTGGCAGTATTGTCCTGTTTAAGAGTGTCACAACATTGCTGTTTACGGCAGACGAACTGCTTTACAGTAGACTAAACGTGACTGCTGTTGTTGTGTGTTGTTACCGCGCTGGGAGGACGTTAATGAAACTGCCTAACAATAAACCCACATAAGAAACCAAGAACTCTCTCTGCTTGTTGTACACTCTACTCTCTAAAAGCCGTAGATGTTATGACGTCATTGGGCAGGCAAGCTGCTGGGAAAGCGGACGTGAGAACGGCTGTCCCCACTCAGGTCCGCATTGAGCTAGAGGGGGCGTGGCCTCCAGCTCCGGCTGAATACCGGGAGTTTGTCGGGAGAAGGGAGGTTGTCGGGAGAGGCGCTGAATACCGGGATTCTCCCGCTAAAAATGGGAGGGTTGGCAAGTATGCATTATTGTACGCTCATTACCTCATCTTGACAAAAAAAAACCCCAGAAAAGTGGACATTTATGAAAAAAGGTATCAAAAGTAAAAAATCACATTAACGTAAGCGGAGACATGACTTGACTTGGACGTGAGAGGACGCAGGCGCTGCTGTCGCCGCTTCTCCGTCACTGAATCTGTGAACTTCTGCTCTAATATTTTAGCCTTAAACGTTTTAGTTTCAGTGTTTGTGTCGCTTTGTTTTTTGTTTAGTTTTTTGTCTTTTCAGCCTACTGCTGTGACTTTGAGCACTTTTAAAAAAAAAAAAAAAGCTATACAGCTCCAAAACCATCCTACCTGCTATCGTGCTACCACCTGTCCCTCGCCGAGAGAACTTGTCGGCGTGGTCGGCGTGTCTTTCCCACCTTCTCTTGCCGCTGTCTGGCGGTGGTGGCCCATCGACTGGACTGCACATACAGCCTGACTACATGTTGCTGTGTGGTTTAAATCCGGGCAGCCTAGCCTTGGACTCCCGGCTACTAACGTCGGATCCCGGACAAACATTTTCCCCCCGCTTGCTGCCACTATGCTGAAATACTCCTTCTCGAAGCTGCTGGAGCTTAACAAAAGCGCCATTCCAGCATGCATCTCAATAATTCAACAACTTGGACTCCTCTGCCGATCCCGCTACAAACATAGAGGCTCCCGACGACAATTTGTTTACAGCCAGTCCTCTATCCCTTCCATCTGCTCAACACAACGCCAAGTCGCACCCAATTCGCGTCATCAGAACGCCGGCAACATGGGACCATGTAGCAACCCCGGAAATGACGCGAGACCACGCGACCATAAGCCACGTGGAAAACATGGAGTGGATCACACTGTGAAGCTTCCAGTCACTGGAGTGGATTCCACTGCTCACACCGTGAGGCTTCCACTTACCAGGCTGCAAAATAAACGTGGAGTGGATCTCAATCTACTTCGCTCTCTCCAGAGATTTACTCCCTCCCCATTACTCAAAATTGAACTTTTCAATGTTCAATCTCTCACTGACAAAACAGCACTCATTCATACTCACATCCTCGACAAGGGACTAGTCCTAATGTGTCTCACTGAAACCTGGCACAAACCAGAGGAATACATCAACCTCAACCGTGCATGCCCTCCTGGCTATAAATACCTGGAGAAGGCCCGCAGCACGGGGCGTGGTGGTGGCATAGCTATTCTCCACAAGGACCACCGGGAACTGTCCCCTGTCCCCCTGCCTCCGCTGTCCACTTTCGAATGCTTTGCATTCAACTGCAAACCCCCCTTTTCCATGACCCTGCTCCTCATTTACCGACCACCCAAACAAAATGCAACTTTCATCTCCGAAGTTTCTGATCTCCTCACCACCCTCCGCTCAACATCCACAAATGTCATAATTCTGGGAGACATAAACATCCATGTGGACAACCCATCCTGCCAATTTGCATCTGATTTCTTACAACTACTGGACTCTCTGGACCTCACACAACATGTGGATACCACACACAGCAGGGGACACACTCTTGACCTGGTCATCACAGACTCCACTCCCATCAAAAATCTGGTCGCCTACTCACTGGGCGTGTCTGACCACAAGGTCATTTCCATGGAGCTACAGTTCCCTACCTCTCATATCAAGCCCAAACGCCAAATCAATTTCCGTAATTTTAAAAACATAAACCCGGCCACTTTCACCTTCGACCTGGAACTCCTCTCTGCTGCAATCCCCTCATCCTTGAGCGATGCAGTCGACCACTGCAACACCAATTTGAAAAACCTCCTCGACCTCCACGCCCCTGTTAAAACCCGTACAGTCACCTTCTCACACTCAGCCCCCTGGTTCACACCCGAGCTGAGGAAAATGAAGACGGCCGGGCGGGCTCTGGAGCGGCGGCGAAACTCCACTGGGCTAACTGTCCACAGACAGGCCTTTAGGGAACACCAAAAGGCCTACGCAAGATCTCTCAGGGAGGCACAGTCACAATTTTATCCCAACATAATCAACAAAAACCCTGGCAACTCTAAAACACTCTTCTCCACCGTCAACCACTTTCTGCAACCACAATCCTCCAAACATCATAACACAACAGCTGATCAATGCAACACCTACCTTGAGTTCTTCAGAACTAAGGTAGACAACATCCGCTCCCTCCTTTCTGGCCCCGTCACTCAAATTGTCCCAACCATTGTCCCACTGCCTCTGATCCCTAACCCCCTCTCATCTTTCACCAGCACTACACAGCAAGAGATTGAGGACATTGTCAGAGGAATGAAGCCCTCTACCTGTGCCTTGGACCCTCTTCCCACCACCCTAGTCAAAACCAAAATCTGTACAATAAGCCCCCTGATCACCAACATCATCAACCTCTTCTTTCAGATCGGCCACATTCCACTAACTCTTAAGACCGCCATCCTCACCCCTCTTCTTAAAAAACCCTCCCTCGACCCAGACACCCTCTCCAACTACAGGCCCATCTCAAACCTACCATTCCTCTCTAAAATACTGGAGAAAGTAGTCTCCTCGCAGCTCCAAACTCATCTCAAACTCAACAACATTAGCGAAAAATTTCAATCTGGTTTCCGTTCTGCCCACAGTACAGAAACCGCCCTGGTCAGGGTCACTAACGACCTCCCGATGGCGGCGGATGCCGGCTCCCCCTCTCTGTTAATCCTACTGGACCTTACAGCCGCATTTGACACTGTCGACCACAACATCCTAATCAGTCGTCTTCAATCCACCATCGGTCTCAACAATACAGCACTACAGTGGTTCAAGTGCTACATCTCCGGTCCGTCAGAATATGTCTCCCTGGGAGGTTCACATTCGCGCACCCTGCCTGTCACCTGCGGTGTACCCCAGGGATCTGTCCTCTGCCCCACCCTGTTCACCTTGTATCTACTACCCCTTGCCCGTATCATCAGCAGGCATGGAATTTCCTTCCATTGCTATGCTGATGATACACAGCTCTACCTGCAAACAATGCAAACCTCACCCTCATTTCCAACGCCCCTCTCCATTCTCACCACCTGCCTGGAGGAGATAAAGGCATGGATGAGCATCAACTTCCTGCAGCTCAATAACTCAAAAACAGTGGTCATGAAAATAGGCACCCCATACCAGATCAACACATGCCCCATAACCAGCATCACCTTCTCTGGACAGGACCTGCCACTCTCCCCATTTGTGACCAACCTGGGAGTGAAAATGGACCCCCACCTGAACTTTGAAGCCCACATCAACTATCTGCGCAAAACCTCTTTCTTTCACCTCCGCAACATCTCAAGACTCCGCCCCTCACTCACCCCAGCCGACACTGGAAGACTCGTCCATGCCTTCATCTCCTCCAGGCTTGATTACTGCAACGCACTCCTCGTCAGGGTCCCCAAAAAGAGCATCAAAAAGCTCCAGTACATTCAAAACAGCGCAGCGAGGGTCCTGACGAGAGTGCGCAAGCGTGATCATATCACACCTATCCTCAAATCACTCCACTGGCTCCCTATTGCATCCCGGACCGAATTTAAGATCAACCTGCTCACTCACCAATGCATCTACGGCAACGCCCCCTCCTACCTCAAGGACCTAGTTTCCCCTCAACCCCCTACCCGCAGCCTCCGCTCCTCAAACACTAACCTCCTCAAACCCATCAGGACAAAGTTACAATCTATGGGCCGCCGGGCTTTCTGCTCGACCGCTCCCGAACTTTGGAACGCTCTCCCCGACCATCTTAGAGCACCACAGTCGGTCGACCATTTTAAGAAGGGACTAAAAACCCACCTTTTTAGCACAGCTTTTATCTAATTTCTCTGCCTTCTTGTTTTTAAATGCACTGCTTGCTTATCTGTTTTTTTATCCAGTGCTTTCAGGCTCTTATTTCTACTTTATCTATGTTTCTGTTTTATCTAGTGTGTGTCATGATTCATTTCTATTTTAATTTTTTATTATATATTCTTACTTTCTATTTTTATTTTTAATACTTTGTAGCACTTTGAGATTTTAACAAATGTAAAGTGCGTAACAAATGCAATTCATTATTATTATTATTTATTGACAGCTTTTGCTCAATACGTTGTTGATGCACCTTTGGCAGCAATTACAGCTTCAAGTCCCTTCCTTTTTGCTCGTTCCTCTTTGCAGCACCTCTCAAACTCCATCAGATTGGATTGGAAGTGTTGGTTTGAATCCAGGATGTTTTCGGTGATCTACGTCTTTTTTCGGTGGCCAAGTTTTCGGTGCATCACTAGTCAATACATAATAGGCTATGTACGTACATCCATTCATACTGTAACGATCCACTGGTGGTAATGTTTTATGTTTGTGTGGTTTTAATTTAAAGTAAATGTTTCCCATGATCAGAAACACACCGTCCGTTTCTGAAAGCGGATTGCGGGGAGAATGAGGAAAGGGGAAGCACGGAGACCAAAGTGGTAAAACCTGTTGGAATTGGCCCGTTTGTTAGAATAAGATTGGCAATAAAAGTTAAAAACAGCGTCAGATTTTGTGCGACATCTTCTGGAGGCTGCAATACTTTATATTACTTTAATTCGTTTTAACGTAAAAAAGACGTATTTTCAGGGTGCTGTGGCTATGATGTTGCCATGGCGGTGTAACACATTTAGCTACATTAAGGGGATTGATTGATTGATTGAGACTTTTATTAGTAGATTGCACAGTACAGTACATATTCCGTACAATTGACCACTAAATGGTAACACCTGAATACGTTTTTCAACTTGTTTAAGTCGGGGTCCACGTTAATCAATTCATGGTAAGGGAAACCCTGGTAATACATATAATACATGAATTCAACGTAATTTAGGCCAACACATGTAGAATATGCTTTAAAAAAAATTTTGTTTTTAAAAATCCGTAGTGATTTGTAGCGCCGTGTAGCGAGGGACGACTGCACTGTATATTGTAGTCCTGTGGAAGAAACACTGGAATCTGTAGACACCGATATAAGATTACCGAACTTTTTTTTTTATATAGTTTTTTCAAGGGAATCAACATTTTGTGTTGAACTGTCACACAAGTTATGAGGTCTTTACATCAGCCTAACAGTGTGTTGTTGCTGTAATGATGGCGTATAAACGGCACACAATGTCATTGCAAAACAACATATCAGCTCCTTTTTCAATTTCCTCCACCATACCAAATTGCAGCACAGTCCACACATCCATCCTACAGGTCCTCATTTCACCATGCCAATGTTTCCTCTGCTAGACTTTATCCCGGGAGATAATCTCCAGAGGAAATTTTGCAGCACTGAAAAAGCGAAAGCTCCGTGAGAACATTTCCTGATTAGGCGTCTGTTTTGTGCCAGCTCTCATTTCATCACAGCGGACTCTTTTCCGGTCCTAGCCTCTTATTGAGGATACCTTATCTCCCTTGTTGGGATGTGCTGTGCTGACTAATGATCTTTGGATGTCGCCGCAGGTCCACCATCCTCCAGCAGCAGTTTAACCGCGTGGGACGGGCGGAGCACGGTTCGGTGGCGCTTCCCGGGGTGATCCGCTCGGGCTCCATCGGCACCGAGTCGCTCAGCGTGGGCAGCATGCCGTCTCCTCAGCAGCAGATCACAATGGGTCAGATGCACCATGGACACATGCCACCACTGGTAAGTCAGGAAAGAAGAGTGGAAATCATCTCTTCCGTGGTCAAACCGTCACCATCTAAAAAAATCATTATTCGTTTTACAGGCAACGTTTTAAGTAACATTTTGTCATACAGGCCTAAAAACGAGTGATTTCCGATACCATTGATTTTCTTTCCTATTTAATACTGACTAAAATTCAAGCCGTTATCGGTGATACCGATACGTTGTGCAAATATACCTAATGTGTCTGCTAGAATTTAAAAAGTTGTGTGTTTTCAAATAATAACATATCTCTCTGAAAAAAACAGCAGTACAATTGTAAGAAAAAGAACAATCAATCAGAATGTAATGAGAAAAAGCAAAAAAAACAATCAATAAATAATAATAATATACTTAGTCACCTATAACACAGCATGTTGTCTTTAAATAAATATATTTTTTTTAGCATTTAAAAAAAATAATGACACATCAAAGATGCCCACCATAGCCTACTTGACCTTTCAGTATATGGCCTTGGTGGAAAAAGTTCAGACACCTCTGATCTAAAACATTAGAAGCTCTCAAAATAAAAAATAAAATATACATAAGATAAAAACAAAGTTTAAGTTATGCTAATTTATGAGTTAATTACAAAAATTACACCAACTGTAATACACACTGTTAAATGTGTAACTGAACATTAATATTTTCGTACAGGCAGAATTTTTGACACGCTAGGTAATGCAGTTACACAATCATAATGTTATTTTTGTTTTTATTATATTCTTACATGGGGAAAAACAACAGTAAAATCTAAGAAAGCACAGCAAAAAAACTGGGATGTAATGAGAAAATGTTTCCATATTATACTTAGTCACATATAATACAAAGCTGACACAATATCTGTTTTTAGCATTTTTTTAAATGAAAAATATCAATATGGCCCCCGCTTACTTTGACTTTTTATTATGCGACCCTCAGTGGAAAAAGTTTGGACAGCCCTGAACTAAAGTATCATAAAAACCTGGTATTGGCGATACCAATATTTCAGTATCGATCCGCACATCACTACTAAAAACTGTAAAATGCAAAACATTGTATACTGCAATGCATCCATTTTTTAGTAGAAGTTGTAAAATGGTCGATAAAAGTCATGACAGTGTCTTGTTGAGTAAATACGTATACCAGAAGAAGTAAAAAAAAAAATATATATATATATATATATATACCGGTATATATATGGAAAACTATTGGTAAATCAATGAACAAATGTACATACTTGTACATACAGTGGGTACGGAAAGTGTTCAGACCCCTTTAAATGTTTCATTCTTTTGTTTCATTGCAGCCATTTGCTAAATCAAAAAAGTTCATTGTATTTCTCATTAATGTACACTCAGCACGCCATCTTGACAGAATAGAACAAATCTTGACTTTTTTGCAAATGTATTAAAAATAAAAAAAGTTGAAAATCCCATGTACTTAAGTATTCACAGAATTTGCTCAATAATTTGTTGATGCACCTTTGGCCGCAATTACATCCTCAAGTCTTTTTTTATTTCGATGCCACAAGCTTGGCACACCTATTATGGGCAGTTTCGCCCATTGCTCTTTGCAGCACCATTCAAACTTCATCAGATCGGATGAGAAGCCTTGGTTTTCATCCAGCATGTCTTTGTACATTGCTGCATTCATCTTAGTCTAGTCAGGGAGGTGACCAAGAACCTGATGGTCACTCTGTCAGAGCTACAGCATTCCTCTATGGAGATAGGAGAACCTTCCAGAAGGACAGCCATCTCTGCAGCAAACCACCAATCAGGTCTGTATGGTAGAGTGGCCAGACGGAAGCCATTTCTTTGTAAATGTTTGCCAAAATGCTGCCCAAAAATAGGTGTGCCAAGCTTGTGGCATCATATTCAAAAATATTTTAGGCTGTAATTGCTGCCAAATATGCACCAACAAAGTAGTGAGCAAAGGGTCTGAATACTTATGTAGATGTGTTTTTGAGTTTTTAAAATTTTTAATAAGTTTACGCGAAGCAAGTGTGACATCAGGCTCTCTGCAGCTCCAGTCACTTTTCATCGCGGACATTGCGCGACAGAATTAAAGGGTCTCTAAACACGAGTACAGTCCATAATAACACCAAAAATAGATGCTTACTTTGTTACCAGTCGTTTTTATTAAAGAAAGAGAGACTAAAAGGATTGGAGAAATCTCTAAAAAGAAAAAGCATTCTTAAAGTACATTGTACAATAAGCAGCAACAATTTAAAAATAGAACAAAAAGATATTATGTAAGAAAAATATGTATGTTAATACTATACTTAATAACATATTTGTTTTAAATGTATATTCATGTTGTTTGCATTTTTAAAGATTATATGCATCACAGCAAATCATATGGTGATGGCATATTAACCACACCCGCACCACCACAGGTATTTTGGCAATTTAGAGGAAACCCTGTACATGTGACTGTGAAACTTGAATGTATATTTGTTAATGTATTATTTTTTTATGTAAACCAGTAGGTAGCAAAGTGTAATAGCTTCCCAGGGGGCTCAGAGGTAAAAGAAAAAAATACTGCAATGACAGAGACTCACAAATTCTGCCTAGCAACATGTGACTGTGAAACATCACCAGGCAAAATACCCCCAAAATGACTATTGTATTTGTCTGCTTGTTAGATAAAATGATTATTTATTGTTTTGTTTTTACTGCCATTTCATTCATTATCTTTAAGACTAAAATTGTAATTATAATGTCTTAAAAGTCTTAAAAGAGAGGTGCCAAGTGCCAACAACCCTTGTCTTTGTGATGTAATTTTTATGATGTTTGGTGTCCTTTGCAGAGCTCAGCCCAGCAAGCTCTGATGGGGACCATCAACACCAGCATGCAGGCTGTGCAGAAGGCTCAGATCGACCTTGGGGAGGTGGACAACCTGCCTCCACTAGGACAGGACATGGTATGTCAAGTATACATCTTCACTGAATAAGACACAAAACATCTATACGGACAATATTTTTGGGGCATTTGGGGATTACATATACCGTACAGTACATCAGTACACAAAATGAAAAACAAAACAAAGTTGTGTGTCTTTCTGTGATGTAGGCCTCCAAGGTGTGGATCCAGAACAAGATGGATGAATCCAAACATGAGATTCACTCTCAGGTTGACGCCATCACTGCAGGAACTGCTTCTGTTGTCAACCTCACAGCCGGTCAGCAGCTACCATTTTTAATTATATAATATTTTTTAATTTTCTACTCAGGGTTCTGTGCTGTATACTTAAAACTGCATTTTTATTTTTTTTTACATAATCATTTCCAAATGTTTTTGGTCCAGGCGACCCGACCGACACAGACTACACTGCAGTGGGCTGCGCCATCACCACCATCTCGTCCAACCTGACAGAGATGTCCAAGGGCGTCAAGCTGTTAGCTGCTTTCATGGAGGACGAGGTGGGCGGCGGTAACGACCTCATGAAGGCTGCCAGGACGCTAGCGGGAGCTGTGTCTGACCTGCTCAAGGCCGTGGAGCCTGCATCTGGAGAGGTAACCAAAGATGGAGGGGCCTTTAACTCTGAATCCATCCTGGGGGTTTTTGTGTGGAGTTTAGTTAGTTTATGGGACCATCTGTATGTGTCCCTGCTTATTTTCTCTAAGCTGTCTTCGACACATAAGCACAGACTGGACCTCTTACGTTTTGGGGCTGTTGACCCGTAGTGGAGGAAAATAAATTGCAAATACATCTTTGGGGATCTTACTTCAAATTTAAGTTGTAAGCAAAGGGGTACTTCTAGTCATTTACATTTTAATTTTAAGTTGACTTCATTTAATTACTTATTTTTTTTATATTCATTTCCAACTGCTAAACTTTTAATTTCAAGCGTACTTTATATAATTTTTTTAAATTTTTTTTTGTGAACTGCCATTTTAATGCGCATTTATATATATTTTTTCATTTTATATACACATATTTTTAATTGCTATTTAAAAAAAAAAAATATCTAAAAAAAACGGTTTAAAAAAATATATATTTTAATTTAATTTATTTGTAGTTCTTAATAACCTGACCCAACGAATGTGAATTACAACTTCCGATTGTTTGGGTGACGATTTGGTTCAGAATTGATTCTCTGTTTAACACGATTCTTGATTCCAACCGATTCTCACAATATATTTGGTATAAAAATGATAATCAAACCTTTCAAAACAGGGTAGGGGGTTACAAAAGCTCCTCTTGGTTGCTGACGTATAAAGTGCAGAGATGGCCCCAAAAATTTCCTTTTTGAAATGGTTCTTTAAAAAAGTATATATATTTTATTGAAGAAAATGTATATATATATGTCATTGTTTCTTGAAAATTATGAATCAATTTAGAATCGGAATACATAATAATTGCGATTTGGATGTGAATAAATGTTTTTCACCACCCCGGTTTGGCGCGGTCTCCAAATTGAAGTCCTTGCAGACTGAATTGAATACGTTAGTAACAATATCACGCACAGACCTTATATAAATCCAACAGATAAAGCGAGATTGAAATGTCAGATTTTCTGGTCTAAAAGCCAAGGTAGCGAGCCATCTTTTTTTTTTTTTTTCATTTTCTTTCATAATTACACATGGGGCTTTTTCTATAATTCGTTGTTTTCCCTCGAATTTAATTTGCACTACTTTGCCTTTCCATTTATATTAAATGTTGTGCTTCTCATGCTGGTATTGTCCAGTAAAGACCTCTGACTGGCATGAAGCTGACTGCAAGGCATTTTCACTCTTTACTGGGAGACAGAAAGTTTGAAAGAAAACATTTTCAATAGTCAACTTGCATACTAATGAATAATACAGTACCTCTTATGGACTTGTCTTGCAGTACTAATAACAATCCCACTGATATTTGCGAAGATTTAACTTGTTTGGAAGAAGCATTAAAGTGTCATTAACGTATCAAATATTTTGCAGATGCAGGATTATTCTTTGTGATGCAGCATTGAGGCTTTGTAAAGTAGATGAAAGAGACGCAGTAGAGGCCATCTTTCAGCCTGCTGCTAATAGTGTTGTCTGCATGCGGTGTGTGTGTGTTTGCATTTGTGTGTGTGTGTGTGTGTGTGTTAAGCCAAGACAGACGGTGCTGACAGCAGCCGGCAGCATCGGCCAGGCCAGTGGAGACCTCCTTCGACAGATTGGAGAGAACGAAACAGACGAAAGGTTCCAGGTAATGATGGTCTTATTTATTTGGCACTTTAAAAAACAACTTCCTACTTCTTTTAGACATTTTGAATTGTGCAAATATAACTTGTTAATAAACATATAAACCATACGGTACGTACATGAAAACACTGCAAGCTGGTAACATGCATGCATAAGCAATATAAGACCTTTGTAGACAACCAGAGAGATGAAGAAACTGGAAAAGACTTAATCAAAATCACAATCTGTCAACATGGTTTTGTTAAGTCTAAGTCCATCATGCATTTTCATGAAGTCCAATCACAGAAAGGGTCTCAAACTCGCAACTGTAGCCCCCCACTTTTTCACATTGGGTGGTTGATTTGCAGATAGCATATGGCCATCTTGATTTCCACCAGACAGAAATCCTGTCAACAAAATACTAAAACTGCACTGTGGCAAGAAAACACTACTTCATTTTATCTTTGCCTTTTTTTTTTTCCAATGTCAGTGACCGCCTCTTCTTTTTTTGCCAGGATGTTCTGATGAACCTTGCCAAAGCGGTGGCCAACGCTGCAGCCATGTTGGTCCTGAAGGCCAAGAACGTGGCCCAGGTCGCGGAGGACACCGTCCTCCAGAACCGAGTCATTGCCGCCGCCACCCAGTGCGCTCTATCCACCTCCCAGCTGGTTGCGTGTGCCAAGGTAACGAACTGCATAAAGATGAATAAACTTGACCCGACTTGTTACTCCTAACGATGCCTCTCGTCGTCATCCTCATCATTATCACGCCCGTCTACCGTGTCTTGGTAGGTGGTGAGTCCCACCATCAGCTCCCCCGTTTGCCAGGAACAGCTCATCGAAGCTGGGAAGCTGGTGGACCGCTCTGTGGAGAGCTGCGTCCAGGCCTGCCTGTCTGCTACGGAGGATGGAGAGCTCCTCAAGCAGGTCGGTGACTTCCTGTTTGAATTAGCAGCAACATTTGGCAACGATGTAAATATAACAGTATCGAATAAAATTTTGACACGTTTGAAAATGTTAGAATGTGTACAGTAAGAAGTGTGTGAAGTCAAACCGAGTTCATTCTGGATTAGATCCAGATTTGACAGAAATTGACCCTCAATAAAGCAAAGCCACTTTAACGTGTTGGTACTGCATACTTCTATCAAATCTAATCAAATTCAAATGTAATTTAATATGTGTGCACAGTAGGGCGGGGCGATATATCGAGTTTGTAAGATATATCGATATATTTTTAAACAAGATATGAATTAGGAAAATTTTTTCACGTTAAAATGACCAAACGCTGCTTATTTGTTGTGTTCCTTGTTTTCCCCCCACTCCCCTCCACGGCTACTAAACCCCTCCCCCTCCTCCTTCCAAGACGTGCTTGCACGTATAAGAACATCAATGATTGGTTGGTTGTTTACTATGATGAGTCACGATTGGTTAGGGACAAGCCAATCAGAGGCAAGATAGGGCGGGTCATCGAACCAGGAAGGGAAATCACAAAGTGCCTGCCTGCAAATGTATTTTTTTATCTGAGTTTGATAAATTTTTGTTTTATTTGCACAGCTATGTTGTTTATTTTACGGAGAAAGAATATTTTTCTATTTTATTTATGTTATTTAATTCTGTACTACTTAAACTGTTTCTTTTCTGTGCTGTTAATACCCATCTTGACTAACTGGGTTAATAAAAGTGCCACCGACCGCTTACAGTACAGTTGTCATTCACTTCAATTTTACTGATTATCACTCAAAAATGAATATCTTTATATTTATACTTTCACCGAAAAATATATCGAGATATACATCGAATATCGAGTTTAAGTAAAAATATATCGAGACATACTTTTTCGTCCATATGGCCCGGCCCTAGTGCACAGCGATAGTTATGTCAGATCAAGCTTATTTAGGATCTGATTTAAGATCGTACATTTGGTAACAATGTACGATAAATCATAACATGTTTAGGAAATTCTAGATGCCAAAAAAGTTTGCATTTATTGACAAGACGCGTGTCATCAAACCATGTTTATGTAACGGTATACAATCAATCAATCAATCAATCAATGTTTATTTATATAGCCCTAAATCACAAGTGTCTCAAAGGGCTGCACAAGCCACAACGACATCCTCGGTATAATAAAATGAAACATGTAAAAATGTGTGCATTAGTGGTCAGAAGTATGACACCTCAAACCAAATTGTAATCTGGATCAGAGATAGAATTGACAGAAATTGGCACATAATAAATCATAGCAGCTTTACTGTGTTGGCACTGCATACTTCTATCGAATGTGTTCAAATTACTTGTGTGCACAGTGAGAAGCAGTTACGTATGTCAAACAAAATGTAATCCAAATCTGATCCAGATTGCACATTTACAATGTCTAAAGATGTGTGCATTTACAGTCAGAACCGTGTCAAATTAAATTTAATCTGGATCAGATACAGATTTGACAAAAATGTGCATAGCCACTTTAACATTTTGGTACAGCATTCTCCTATCAGATCTAATCAAATTCAAATGTGTGCACAGTCATAAAGAGCCATGCCAGACCAAATTTAATCTGGATCTGATCCAGATTGTACATTTGTTAACAATGTAAATGTAATGGTATGAAATGAAACATGTTTAAAATATTAAAGTGTGCATTTGTGGTCAGAAGTATAACAGGTCAAACCAGATTATAATCTGGATCAGATACAGATTTGACAGAAATTGTCACATTATAAAGCATAGCAGCTTTAATGTGTTGGCCGTGTACACTCTTATTGAATCTTTTTGAATGTTACATATGTACAGTGAGAAGCAGTTATGTCAATCAAAATGTATTTCAAATTTGTTCCAGATTGCACATTTGGCAATGATGTAAATATAACAGTGATAAAAAAAATTTTTACCAGTAAAAAAAATAAAAAATATCAAAAGATGTGTGTATTTACAGTCACAAGCGTGTTAGGTCAAAAAGTTTAATCTGGATCAGACCCAAATTTGGCAGAAATTGGCACGTAATAAAGCATAGCCACTTTGTGTTGGTGCTCCATACTTCTATCAAATCTAATCAAATGCAAATGTGTGCACAGTGATCAGGAGTCATGCCAGACCAAGTTTATTCTGGATCTGATCCAGATTGCACATGTTGTAACAATGTAAATGTAACATTATAAAATAAAATGAGACATGTTGGCCATGCAATAAGATGCCCGAGATAGGATCCAGCTCCCTGTGACAAGCGGTAAAAAATGGATGGATGTTTGATATAAAATATATTTTTAAATATGTGTGCATGTGTGGTCATAAATATGACAGGTCCAACCAGATTATAATCTAGATCAGATACAGATTTGACAAAAATCGGCAGGTAATAAAGCATAGCATCTTTAATGGATTCAATCTACTCAAATTCAAATGTTACTTAATAAGTGTGCACAGAGAGAAGCAGTTACGTCAAAGAAAATGTAATCCAGAACAGATCCAGATTGTAGATTTGTTAACAATGTAAATTTAACTTGATAAAATGTAGAAGATGTCAAAAAAGCGTGTCAGGTCTAACCATGTATAATCTGAGTCTAATCCAGATTGAACATTTTGTAACTGTGTAAACGCAACAGTATAAATGTAACATGTTTAAACTATTAAAGCTATCCAAAATGTGTTCATTTATGGTCAGACATGTGCCAGGTCACACCAAACGGAATCTGGATCAGATTCAGATTTGACAAAAATGTACACATAACACAAAGCATAGCCGGTTTAAACGTATTGAAATGTGTACTGTACTGCTTATACTTTTCAAATCAGATTCAAATGAAATTTGATATGTGGGCACAGTGAGAGGCAGTAATGTCAAACCAAATTTAATCTCAAAATGATCTAGATTGCTCATTTGTCAGCAACTACAAGTCAAATATAGCATGTTCATAGGCTTTCTTTTTTAATTTGATTCAAATTGAATGATTTAGATATGTAGCCTTATATTTCTATCCATTAAAATCAGTAGATTGTAGCCACAAGTTTATTCATATAAAAAAAAAGTACCTTTTTGATATTTTCCACATAATTTTAGGTAAACAATCTTGGGTCTTAGGCTATTCATGTCTTGTGTTGAAGGTGAGCGCGGCAGCCTGCGTGGTGAGTCAGGCCCTGGAAGATCTCCTGCAACATGTCCGCCAGTACACTTCCAGGGGAGAGCCCATCGGCCGCTACGACCAGGCCACTGACACCATCATGACGGTCACTGAGAGTATCTTCTGCTCCATGGGGGACGCCGGTCAGTAACTCATCATATCCAGCAGATGTGGTGAAAAAAAAACAGCTTTCTCTTCTTATGTTTTCCTGCCGACTCTCCTTGTCCTTTCTCCGCTGATTGGTGCAGTGAAGCCCAACAAAAAAGACAGCATGTAGCCATGATGTTAATTCTTTCACGGTCCTCTCCACAGGAGAGATGGTCCGACAGGCCCGTGTGCTGGCTCAGGCCACGTCAGACCTTGTGAACGCCATGAGGTCTGATGCAGAAGCTGAAATCGACGTCGACAACTCCAAGAAGTTGCTGGCAGCTGCGAAACTGTTGGCTGACGCCACTGCCAGGATGGTGGAGGCAGCGAAGGTATTTTAACAGATTAATGGAGGGGTGCCCAAACGTTTTGCCTCCAAGGTCCGAAGTGAAAATGTGCCAGTGGGCCCGCTCCAAACACAGTGATTTTAAGTGTGAAACTCAAATAGCCTAAATGTGAATATTAAAGTGATGTTAATTAGTGCAAATATCAATGATAAATGGCAACTAGTAATTACATGTTTTCCCTTCCGATAAGATATCGATAATGGAGCCTTGAGTATTGATCCGATACCATATCAGCAGGAGTCATCCATCCATTTTCTACCGCTTATTCCCTTTGGGGTTGCGGGGGGCGCTGGAGCCTATCTCAGCTACAATCGGGCGGAACGCGGGGTACACCCTGGACAAGTCGCCACCTCATCGCAGGGCCAACACAGATAGACAACATTCACAATCACATTCACACACTAGGGCCAATTTAGTGTTGCCAAACAACCTATCCCCAGGTGCATGTTTTTTGAGGTGGGAGGACGCCGGAGTACCCGGAGGGAACACACGCAGTCACGGGGAGAACATGCAAACTCCACACAGAAAGATCCCGAGCGCAGGATCGAACCCAGGACCTTCGTATTGTGAGGCAGACGCACTAACCCCTCTTCCAGCGTGCTGCCCCAGCAGGAATCATACATCTGTAAATTATTTTGTAGTTTGGAATGTTAGAAAAGGGTTGATCAGGTCAAATGACTCAAATAGAACAATAGTACTTATGGAAAACAATAACATATTTATTATTATGGAATAGACTTATGCAGTCTTTAAGTCGTGGTGGAGTGGTAATTGTTTTTTTGCTTATACGTAGGTGCCAGAATAATCCATAGGGTTAAGCTCATGATTAAGTTAAATGATGCGGACATGTTTGTTACTGGACACTTTCTAGTACGCATCTGCCCATAGAGATTCTGTATCTAAGTAATATGAATCTGTAATTATTTAATACTTGTTTATATTGACAAATGTCATATTTTAACTGCAATATTGTTCAATTAGGGATACTTATTATATATGTCTAGCTTGTGTGCTATAATGTGCTTAGCTGTTGTGTAGCTGCTCTCTCCTAGTAGCCTATAGCCATCGACGTTTGCCTTTTTTTTGTAAATAATACAGAAAAAGACCAACATTGTGTGCTTATTGGAGGACATTTGAATGTTAACTGGCTGCCCAGCTGTGCAAAAGTAAACACGCTGCAGGACTGTTTGTATATGAGCGCTTATATCAGAGATTTTTATGTGCAAACCCATACTTGTTTTCTTTCTGATAAGGATTGATAATCCAATAACAGTATCGGGCCGGGACACCCCTAGTGAGCTTGAAAGAGGTCAATGTGAATATGCCAAAGGAAATGACTCAAGAGGCCAAATTTGGCCCCCAGTCCACACTTTGGGCACCCCTAAATCAAAAGCCAGTGTTAGTCTAGTCCAACGCTATAAATAGGTGGCTGGTATAGTCTGCATTGTCATGTGGAGAAGGAGGTTTTTTCTTCATGATGTCATGAAAATCATATAGAGCACATATATCAGGAGCGGAGCAAACAAATATAAGTAGATGATAGATTTTTCTCATGCTTGGTTGTCATAAACAGGTTCTAGGGTAAAAAAAAATACTGTTAGAACATCTTTAAACAAGCCATGTAACATAATAGGTCACCTCTCTGACAATGTCACTTAAAACAGAGCAACTTTCGGATAGAGTTTTTATTTAAATCTAATTAATTGTACCCAATGACGCGGCCAGTGAAGGCCTATATTTAAGTCATTATTTTATACATGGGGAAACAAGAACATCTGACCTGACATTGAACTCTGCTTTTACTTTGAAATTTTAATTAAATTTGGACCCACGACTCCCTCTCAAAGATTAGAAACCAAAACTCTCATTGTCCCACTGTGCAACTTCCACCCATTTTATTCTGGTCTATGATCAAAGCTCAGAAAACATCCCAATGCTGCACTTGGACATGATGTGAATTATGTCACTACTCGGATTCCAAATGGGGCTTAATGTTGCACAGTCGTCGTTTGATCTAAAATTAGCCTGTGTAATAACCGCTGACAAATTACTGTAACACAACACTTAGTTCAAATGCCAGCATCGAATCAAATGAAGCCTTGGGTGTCGATTTGATTGGGCCATTCCACCGAATCGGTGCCATTTTTTTGTTGTAACGCCCTGAAAATAACGAGGCTAGACTATTGAAAGTCTTTTTTCACTCTGTGTCTGATAATAAACATAATGTATGGAACTACTCAAAATGTTTAACTGGCCTGTCTCAGGCAACTTTATTATACTTTTGTATAATAAACTAAATAGGATTTATTTGAGCAACTGGACTGAAATGAACAGGAGTGAGTTAGCAAATAAGTACATGAAATATAGCCACATGGCATTAATGCTGATAGCATGTTGACACTAAAACCATGACAGAGATCAAACAAAACAGATTATTAAAAAAATAACATCAAACTTGGTGTTACGTCATGTGTGACTGTGCTGAGATTTTGGATATAAAGACAATACATGTGTACATTTACATCATTTTGGCATTTCCGTGGCTTGCAGAGGATCTAAGTAGGGTGTCCAAACTTTTTCCAAAAAGGGCCGCATACATGCAGGGGCGATTATAGCATCCATCCATCTATTTTCTACCGCTTATACCTTTTTTAAATTTTAATAAAAAGTAAAATGCTACCAACAAAAGCTATACATATTTAACAATAAAACTTGGTGTCAGTCTTGTGTTCTAGGTGTCAAAGTGTATGATTATTAGTTATTGGCATCAAAATACCAGGTTTTTCTCATTACTTTACTGTTTGCTCTTTTTTCTTACATATGTACAATTTTTTTGTTTTTATTTTATTTTGACAATATGCAACAGGCCTACAAAACTTAACCTGTGGGCCACAAATCACCCATGCGCCGCATTTTGGACACCCTGATCTAATGGATTCAACTTTTTGTGGACCGTGTGACTTGTGGGATATTTGAAGGAGTAATGTGTTAGTCTGTTTGAACACCTATAGTCTGACTTTAACTAAATTGTTTATTTTTGAAATACATTGTGTTTTTAATTGTAATTTTCTTAAAAACATGTTTTAGATGTATGGGATAAGAAGTAACACAAATATGTAAAAAAAAATTAAGAACTGTAAGGATTTAAATCAATATATTTCTTTACTTTTTAGAAGCAGGGATATTTTTTCAGTGGTTAAGGTAGTTTAAATTCATCATTTAAATTGTATTGATCAAATATGCAAACAGGTCAATGTGCAGGACACTTTGCTTGTTAAAAACACATTTTACAGTTAATTTAGTTAAAAAAACATATTTTACAGTTAATTTTTATCGTGCATTTATTATACACTTTATTTCCTAGGGATGCAAATGGTATCGATATGTTGGAATGTGACCTTACTATTTTTACACAGATTCCGTAAAACAGGCGTTACACACTGTGCCTTTTGCCCAGAACCCAGTAACACAGCATATTGCCACTAGTGTGTACGGTTTATGTTTGGTCAAGTGTGATTATCCGTGGAGCAAGTGAATGCTATACCAGGGGTCGGCAACCTTTACCACTCAAAGAGCCATTTTGGAAAGTTTCACAAATTAAATAAATTAATGGGAGCCACAGAATTTTTTTGAAAATTTAAAATAAATACCCCTGCATACAAAGCTTAATTGCCTTGTGCTATGTTAACCAGGAGTCTCAGACACACCAGGGGTCTCAGACACACCAGGGGTCTCTGACATACACACCGGCACGCATCTCAATGTGGTAATTTGATGTCAGTGCGGACCGCAACTTTTAAAGTGAGATGGCGCTTGATAGCGTCATACTTGCCAACCCCCTCTAATTTCCGGGAGGCTCCCGAACATCAGAGCGTGATGGCAATGCTTTTGGCGCCCTCTACAGGCTGTTCAATCAGTGTACCTGCTCGGCCACATGTAGAATGCAGCTATAGCTTGCTCACGTAAGTGACAGCAAGGCGTACTAGTTCATCAGCCACACATCTTACACTGACGGTAGCCGTATCAAACAACTTTAACATTGTTACGTTACAAATATGCGCCACACTGTGAACCCACACCAAAAAAGAATGACAAACACATTTCTGGAGAACATCTGCACTGTAACACAACATAAACACAACACAACCAATACCCAGAATCCCATGCAGCACTAACTCTTCAGCTCAACCAACGCACGGAGGGGGGGGGGTGTTACAGTGCAGATGTTCTCCAGAAATGTGTTTTTCATTCTTTTTTGGTGTGGGTTCAAAGTGTGGCGCATATTTGTAACGTAACAGTGTTAAAGTTGTTTGATACGGCTACCGTCAGTGTACATGTGTGGCTGATGAGTAAGTATGCCTTTGCTGTCTCCTGTGTGTGCAAGTAATAACAACATGCAACATGTGGCTGGGCTAGCATGCTGTATGTAAATGCTATAGAGGACAATTACTGCAGTGCCACTAAGGCACTCCCTTAATTTAGTCATTACAGTGAAAATAGGATTATATTTGCCCTGGGAGTTATTTAGGGGAGACACTAAGATCCATAAGTCTCCTGGGAAAACCGGGAGGGTCGGCAAGTATGTAGCTGAGCTGCATCAGAGTGGTCAAAGAGCCGCGTGCGGCTCCGGAGCCGCGGGTTGCCGACCCCTGTGCTATACGGACCAATTATTATCATTAAAATGACGACAAAAAGCATTTATACTGCTCACTTCTCCTGTGTGTTTAACACCACTCTTTAAAAGTATATTTTACAAGGATTTTTTTTTGTTTTAATCTAAGCTGGTAAATATAGAATATAATTACTATATGCAACCCAGCAGACGTCATTTGAGTTTGGAATATTTGTGTTATTATATCGTAACGTGTCAAAAAAGCTTAAAAGCCTTACTTTATGTTCTTTACTGCATAGTCTTTGGTCCCATGATGGTGAATGCTAAGCTAACCACAGTCTGCACCCAATATCTTTTTTTAATACATTTTGGTCAAGACCAGACGACTTATTAACACAGCCATAATGATGTTGGAGCCAGCGTATTGTCTAGACAGCAGCTATAGAAGTGAGTGTTTAACACCTACGGCCATTCCCTTATACCAATGCTCCTCAGTTATTTTTGTCACACCTCCCCTTAAATTGAAGTATAATTGGAAACCTGGTAATATATATATATTTTTCAATTCATCCGCACAAACCCCCCCCCCCCCCCCCCCCCCCCACCCCCCACCCCCCACCTCCCCACCCCCCACCGTGACATCTATTCATGCCTGCCACACAATATAAGAAGTACTGGTACAATGATGATAACACTTAGGATATCTGTATTTCATATATGCAAGCATGATTTAGCCAAACCAACACATGCCATTTATACTCCTGTGGAAAAAGACAAAAAAAGGCCATCCCACCATAGAACACACTTTTACAACATGATAATTCTGTGTAATGTTAGCTTCACACAAGAACCTCTTTGGAACAAACCATGCTCATCCCTCTTCATGGCAGCTGCCTCTTTTAGGGCACTGTTTCTTAACCATAGGGCCATTGTTTGGCCGCAAGCACCCACTCGCACAAACACGTGCATGCACCTGTCGCCAAGGAGGTGTATTCATGGACAAAATCATTTTTTTAAATGGATGTTGAGGTTTGGGGTGAGAGTGAGAGGGGGGGGGGGGGGGGCATCAGCCTCTTCTCATACTAAGAGAAGAAGTCTGGAGCTAAAGTCATAGAAACGTTTCTTAAGCGCAAAAAATATGACTAAAGTGGTGAAGCTGTATTTTCATTTGCACTTATAGTTTATTTAACGTTTGTTTAAACATATATGTAACTTTTATTTATTAATTTAGTTAGAATGTATTTTATTTAGCCCTGCGTAAATTAATTTTTGTATCAGTTTTAATGAGTCCTTTATTTAGCAGTATATCAGCCTGACCTAAGCCTTGATAATAAACTTCGTATCATTTGACAAGGTTTATCCTGTTAAACTGTAAGTAGGTTAGATATAATTATTGAATACGATTGAAATCAAGAGTAAGATTACTAATTCAGTATTAACAGTTAAGTGTAATGGAAAAGTTGGGCCCCGAGGTCAAAAGGTTAAGAACCCCTGCTTTCGGTGATGGGAATTCCTGTGTAAATACAAAGACTTGAATGTAACACCATTCATTTAATAACTCAAGTACAGGATTAAAGTCCTCAGCGTAGAATACACACAGGAGGAAAATGACTGCTTTTACTGTACAAGCAGTTTGAAATATGTGTTTAACTTATGACTCACCTGTTATGTGAATGAGTTAATCTGTGCTAAAAACAAACAAACCAGCCTCGAGCTCAATTAGAGCGCCGCCCAGACCCGACGCCAACCCTGATAATCCCCCATCGCCCCACCGTCAACCTCGTTATCAGCCCACTTGATCCCGATAAGAATTGCAATGACGCCCTCCAGCTGTTTAATTAGCACAAAATTTGCCACCGGTCGAAGGCTTTTTGTTGCCATGGGAACCGATTAACAGCTACAACGCGTCCTCTGCATGACAACCTGCTACATGTAACTGAATGGCTTTGTCAGCTGCGTGTCATGTCCTCATTAGTCCCTTTGGAATTAGCAGGTTTTGATCGTTATGCAAATTGGCTGTTGTGTTGGAGCGGTGTCAACAGGCTGACGGCAGTAATCAACTTTATTACACAATTTATATTACAAAATTGCATTTGCAGAAAATATGTATTTGTTTTTACGTATACTTTGTGGGCAAAGATATTGGGAAGTGTGGTCTTCTGTCCTCTGTTGTCCTCTGTGTTTTTTTTGTTTTAGTTTTTTTTTTATAAATTTTGATTTCTATTTACTGTTTTAATTGGTTTTACCCTTTAAAATCGTTTTTAATCATATTTATTTTTATATTGTTTTTATATTTATTTATTTTTAGTTTTTATTCAGTCATTGGTGGAGCATAATATTGTTTTAAATATTGTTTTTAACATGGCTGTGCAGCACTTTGGAAACATTCTTGTTGTTTAAATGTGCTATATAAATAAAGTGGATTGGATTGGATTGGGAAGGGCAGGATGCAATTGTCCAAAATGCCTCGGCAAGATGACGAAGTCTTTTTGGCACAGACCAATAACTTAATGATATGGACCTTGAAAATGTGAGCAGTGCTACACCATCGCTAGATAAGATTCCAGCACGTTTGCTGTGTCATCCCAATTGCTGGTTATGTGTGTTAATTGTGTGTGTGTTTGTTTGTGTGCCCTCAGGGTGCAGCAGCCTATCCCGAGAATGAGGACCAGCAACAGCGACTGAGGGAGGCTGCGGAGGGTTTACGTGTGGCCACCAACGCCGCAGCTCAGAACGCCATCAAGAAGAAACTGATCAACCGACTGGAGGTGAGTGAAGACGGCGGCTCATTGGTGATTTGAGTCTAAATCAGTCAAGTTTTTCCTTGGCATTGCAAGTCAGAATTGTGTACTTATTGTCACTCTCTGAGGTGGGTAGAGTCGCCAAAAAGATTACTGTTACTTTAAGTCATGGATGTCCAAACGTTTTCCGCTGAGTGCCACACACTGAAAAAAGCATACAGGGCCCATTTTTTCCTTTTCAAACCCAATACATTATATACATTTTTTTTAACCTTGAGGGCTCCCCTCCAGTTTGGCCCCAGGGACCCAAAAAGGTATTAGTCATAAACATGTTAAAAAATAAAACATATATTATTATTATTTTTTTTTTTCAACGCTTTAATGTTTAGATCAACTTCTATGGATAAATATATACATATATTTTTTTTTTATGTTTTACGCCTTTTTTGTGTTTTTTAATTCAAAAACACAAAATGTGCAATATTTTCCCAATAAAATTGTCAATTTGGAATATTTCATGTGAAGTAATTGGTCACAAAATTCATGACAATGATTTTGATTCATTTTTTTTTTTTTTGCAATTCTTGGACAGTTTTTGGAAATCTAACTAAAATTCTAAGGTATGTGAAAGGGCCCCACTCATAAATGTTAAAAATAAGTAATCTATTATTAAATTTTTTTAACTTTCAATGCTTAAATATCTAAATCAACTTCAGAGCTATCCGTCGATTACGATTTTTATTATGTTTTGTTGTTGTTATTTTTGTTTGTTTTATACCCTTTTTGTCATGACGTTTTTTTTTCTGGCAAACACACAGAATATGCAATATTTTCCCCAAAAAAGATTTCAAAGTTAAATATTTGATGTGAAGTAATTGGAGTCTTTATTAGGTGAATAATGCATAACAACATTGATTTTGATGCATTATTATTTTTAAGCAATGAGTTAAAAAAAAAAAAACTGCCTACACATCAGATTTGTGTTATTAGAGTCAACATTGCAACTTTTTCTCGTTACATTTCAACTGTTTGCTGTTTTATTCCAAATGTGTATGTTTTTTTTGTAACAGTCATTTTTAAAATGTGCCACGGGTCACATGTTGGATACCTCTGCTTTATGTAATGTGATTCAAGTAAAAGTAGTCATCCAAATGCTGACTTAAAGTTGTCCTATTATGCAAAACAAAAATGTCTTACGTATTGGTACTGTTTCTGTTTTTGTGTATTTGGGATCCCCAATCGTCCCAAATAATTGAAATCAAACCATGGAGGCATGGTGGAGATATTTGTACAACAATCTTGCCTAAACTTGCGCCAAAGAGCCTTGGAACTTGAGACTTTAGTGACGTATTTTGCCATAGTCATGTTTTTGGATATCTCCATAAATGGTAGAGGTTTACCCTAAGAGCTTTGCACGAGTCCACCATTTTTATTTAGTTGTCATCATCAATAAGCTCCTTTTTTCTCTAAATTGTTGTTGTGGGGCAGACTGGCTCGCACGGGCACATGCATGATAAAATCTCTGCAGTTGCAATTTCTAAAACAAAGTAGCCTATAGTTCTAACTTATATCTGTCAGTAGAATCGATATGGAAACACTAAAAACTACTACATGGATGACGGGTTGGGGACCCAGTCGAAGTGGAGGCACGTAAATGAGACCGCCCACAAAACGGAGCATTCTGAAGAGACCGTCAGAAAGTGTTCTGAAGATGGTCTGTAATACAAAATGTATGCAACATTTTGACCAAAGAACCACCATTACATGCTATGTAGACCACAAATAAGTGTTTTGAATAAACATTAAAACAATTATAATATGACCCCTTTAAATAAAAGTAAATATTCGTTGAAAAAACTACTGATTTTTTAGTAGCTAATTGTTAATAGTGCCTACACTACAACCATAGCTGGTGTGTGTGAATTGTGTTTGTGGGTGTGTGGGAGACAGTACTCCAGCATGTACTCCAAAAAAATACGTTTTACAGTCACTTATGCCATTATAGCAGGACTAATGTTAGCATATGCACAGCTGAAACCAAAAAAAAACATCTATAACTTACTGCAACAGATTTGATCTAGTTGGCGGTAGAAATCTTGTAGGCTAAAATGTCAACATTTCTACTGATACCGATGACAGCGCATGATATAAATGATGTTTTTCATAGTTAGAGTTGTGCTGCCTCGTTTGGCGCCATGTCACTTTTTACAGTGATTACTGCGGTCATGTGACTCCCAGGAACAGAGTAAATGTAGCAGGACAAAGTAAATGTAGCAGGACACTACACACCTCTCGTCACTCTCATACGTTTCCATTGTCCAAGTTGTGAGGACCTCAGAGGGCTTGAGAGGAGTGCAGGTGAGATGGAGCATAAATATGATTTTGTGCATTTTTCTCCTCCAGAATGCTGCCAAACAAGGTGCAGCGGCAGCCACCCAAACCATCGCTGCTGCTCAGAATGCTGCCGCCTCCAACAAGAACACTGCCGCCCACCAGCAGTTGGTGCAAAGCTGCAAGGTGGGCACGCAAATTCCTCTATAAGAAACAACGTAAACATGAATAATGAGTTCCAACCTTGACAAAAGTCCATATTTTAGTAAAAGTTTGTAGACTTTGAACGCAATATAAAGCGCTTTACAGTACTGTACATCAAACAAACATAACAAAGCGGTGATCAAACAACTTAATAACAAAGTCGAAACAACAAGAACAAGTTGAACTGTCCTCATTTACAATCGCCCTGCCGACACACACACACTGTCACTAGCCCAGTGGTGCACTTAGTTAGAAATCACAAAACTTCTTAACTTTAACAGCTAGGTCGCTACAATGATTAGAAATAAAAAATTAAATCCACTTCACCTGTCAGTTAAATCTTCTTTGTGTGCAGTAGAAGAAAGGGGTAGAGGGAGGCAGTGTTGACAACACTGTGGATACTTTCTGAATGTTTTAAACCACACATTGCATGTCCTTTGAAGTCTTTGGAGCTATAAAAATGCTGTAATAACAACAACAAAAAACCCACTTAGAAGCACACAAAGCAGCAATTAGCACAGTAGCTAACAACAGCACTGCTCTGATGACCCACAATGAATGGCGAACAGAGAATCTGAATCGGCTTTTTATCAAGATTTACATTGAAAATGTAATAGGTTCTTGTTCAAAGTTTCCATGTTAGTTGCTAATGTAGCTTTAATTTTCTAATCATGCTAACAAAGGAACCAATAACAGTTGGCCATCAAAACTATCTTTTGCATGAAATAACCAAACAATTTTGTTAAGAAATGTGCCTGCGTGCTTAAAGTTAGTTGCTATGGCACTCATTCTGCTTTCTACCAATGTACATTATACCAATATTTACAACAAACTCTCATGATTTTCCACTTCCATATAATCCTCTGTGACATTAGGTGGGGCGAATGGTACATTTACTTCTTGTTATGTTTAGGCATAAGGTTAGTCGTGTTTAAAAATGAAATCGCACACTCTGCTGTTTGTTACCAAACAGTGAAATCAATTACTCGACAGCCATGTTGATGCTTATGAACATCTAGTAAAATGTGTAATAGTTGCTATGTTGTGTGCTAATGCATATTAATTGTGCGTGTAGGCAGTGGCTGACCACATCCCTCAGCTGGTCCAGGGCGTGCGGAGCAGTCAGGCCAAACCGGACGACCTGAGTGCACAACTTGCCCTCATTATTGCCAGTCAGAACTTCCTACAGGTGCAACACAAACACACACATGCATTTCTAAGAAAGGAATGTTGAAACTTAATTTTCTAGAATTGTTACTCCGGTATTGGGAATGAGGCTGAATAGTACAGTATAAATAGGGTTTGTTCCATGTTGGGACACATTTAAAATAGGCACTGCAACCTATTTTTTTCTTATGGAAGAGCTCACGAGGCACTCTGGTGGTGCAGTTACAAGCTAATGGATTAAAAAAAAAAAGATTAATTAACCTTGTTGCCATGAGCAACACTTGCCTCGTTAGTTAGTCACTGTACATTTTCTTAATAAATTTACAGTCTAGAAGTGTCTACTGTTTCATTATAGCACTTTTGCTTCGTGTTCTCCACGCTCTACAGCCTGGTAGTAAGATGGTGACTTCGACCAAGTCATCGGTTCCCACGGTGACAGATCAGGCTGCCGCAATGCAACTGGGTCAGTGTGCCAAGAACCTGGCCACCTGTCTGGCTGAGCTGAGGACAGTTGCACAGAAGGTAGCGAGCACATCACAAAGCTCATAACTTATTTAGGAAGTAAAGAAATAAAGTGATATATGTTTCTTTCCTTTACAAAATAATGGTCTATATTAGTGCTTTTTGATTATTCCCCCCCCCCCCCCCTTATTTCCCCCACTCTCCGCTGTGAATAAAACATTATAATTTGCTTATAAAATTGTTATAAGTACACCTCTGCATAACATTGTATTTTTATTAACATTAAAGAAAACAAAAATGAAAAATAAGTGTAGATCAACTTACAACAAAGTACAACAAAGAATAACTTTATAACATATTTTTTGAGTCTGGAACAGAAAAGATTTAAAGTGCATCAATTTGTCCGAAATTCACAAAATGTTTATCCTTATTCAAACTGTAAAACGTTTTTAACGGGATTAAACCATTTGTTACTGGAAAATGAAATTCAGTGAACTCAACAAAAAACATTGACTCAGGAGCACAATATATAAAACACGAATGAAAACAAAAATGATAAATCAATTTCTGCTGCTTTTTTAAAATTTGATTTATTATTTCATTATTGTGTGTTTTATTTTATTTTAATGTATTTATATTTATTACAGAGCAATGACTTAGTTGTGAAAATTAGTGTGCATAATATGGGTCTATTTGATTTTCCTTTTAATTTTTAAAATGTATATTTCTAAATGTTTGTTTATTTTTCTACTGTTGATTTTATTTATGTATATAGATTTAATACAGTGATTTAAAATATGTATTATTATATACTATGCATTTTGTATAATGCTGTTTATTGTGTACTTTTCCTTAATTTGTGCAGTTATTAAATCAGACGAAGTCTGCCTAGCAACAAGGGAGGCAAGCACCCAATGATTCTTATGTTGTTGCATTTGCTTCCAATCCCCAGGCTCATGAAGCTTGCGGCCCCATGGAAATCGACTCTGCCCTCACCGCCATCCAGACGCTGAAAAATGAGCTGCAAGACGCCAGGCTGGCTGCCGGTAACTTGCAGCTGAAGCCTCTCCCGGGAGAATCGGTAATGTCCTTGTAAGAAAAAAGACACCTAAGTAGATAAAGTTAAATTTCATAAGGTTTGTGTCTGTGTTTTGTCATGCAGTTGGAGAAGTGTGCTCAGGAACTGGGCAGCACATCCAAGTCAGTCGGCTCCTCGATGGCTCAGCTGCTCACCTGCGCTGCACAAGGCAATGAACACTACACAGGTTGGTGTCCATTTTACCTCAAAGCTGCACCATGGCAGCAAATGCTAACTGCTGTCTATTTCATGGTATGCTTTAGGCATAGCAGCCAGGGAGACGGCCCAGGCCTTGAAGACGTTGGCCCAGGCGGCCCGCGGAGTCGGCGCATCCATAGCTGACCCCAAAGGTGCCGCCGCCATGCTGGACTCGGCCCGCGATGTTATGGAGGGCTCGGCGCTTCTCATTCAGGAAGCCAAGCAGGCGCTGATCTCACCCGGAGATGCCGAGAGTCAACAGAGGTTGGCACAGGTGAGATCAACACCGCAGCACCCACCATCTAGACTTCATGATAGGTCTGTGATTTGACCATAACATTGAATTGTCATAATTAGAGCATTGATGCAGATTAAGTTTGATTAAGTTTGATCATTTGATAGCACTACATCAAATTGTACAGTCCAACCACGATTTACAAACTTAATTGGTTCTTGAACAGGGTTCCTAAAAAGAAAATGAATGGACAAATGTCCATATAAAATGAATGAAGCTTAACATCTGTCATTTTTAAATAGAGGAAATTAAGCAGGTGTTGTATTTTGTATGCAAAACACCCTAAATGATTTATGCCTCATCCTATCCCATTTTCTTCTACTAAATAAGTGGTTTTAAAAAAAACAAAATGAGCTCCTTTTCAACATACCGGATAATTATAGCTCGGGTGTTTCACTGCAAGGAGGATGGGGTGTTGATTGGAAGAGAAATGGAGAAAGGCTGTTACTTTATAAATGTGAAAAGCTCATCATACTGGATGTAACCATTTAATAACATATTGCACAACACAGCAGCAACAGAACTAATGTTGTATATAGTCGGAACAATGCACATGTTATTTATCTAATTGTACAATTTTGTTCTATTTTCTGATGTTCTGTTTTGTGTTCTGTTCAGAGAAGGAGCTGCTTTTAATTTCATTGCACATGCATATAGTGACAAAGGACTATAAAATGAATTCTATTAATACTGCTGATGTGGTTTGCCTAAAACAGTTGTGTTCGGATGGAGTAAATAACCATTATTACACATCAGCGAGATATAATTATTGTAATTATTTAATTGTATGCATGTTCAGAAAAAACTAAAACATTTCTCTAGTGTGTGAATGTGAGTGTGAATGTTGTCTGTCTATCTGTGTTGGCCCCGCAATAGAATATGGACTGATGGATGGAGTTCATTGTAAACAAAAGTATAAGTTTTAACGCATGTGTTTCATACCAACAGCTGCATTTTAAAGCACAGGAAAAGGGTAGATAAAGCTGCCAGTGTCTGCCATCACGTGGCCATCATAGGTGGATTAATGACCGGGCCTACCGGGCCCAGGCCCAGGGGGCCAGAGGCCCCAAGGGGCCAGGCCAACTTGGCCCCGCGGCCGCGACCCAAGCAAAACTACTTTTGCAAAAATAATAATCTTAAGCCCCAAGGGGCCAGGCCAACTTGGCCCCGCGGCCATGATCCATAGAGGGTAAGAGGCCCCAAGGGGCCAGGTCAACTTGGCCCCGCGGCCGCGACCCACAGAGGGCCAGAGGCCCCAAGGGGCCAGGCCAACATGGCCCCGCGGCCATGATCCATAGACGGTCAGAGGCCCCAAGGGGCCAGGCCAACTTGGCCCCGCGGCCACGATCCATAGAGGGTCAGAGGCCCCAGGGGGCCAGGTCAACTTGGCCCCGCGGCCACGATCCATAGACGGTCAGAGGCCCCAAGGGGCCAGGCCAACTTGGCCCCGCGGCCACGACCCACAGAAGGCCAGAGGCCCCAAAGGGCCAGGCCAACTTGGCCCCGCGGCCGCGAGCCACAGAAGGCCAGAGGCCCCAAGGGGCCAGGTCAACTTGGCCCCGCGGCCACGATCCATAGAGGGTAAGAGGCCCCAAGGGGCCAGGTCAACTTGGCCCCGCGGCCGCGACCCACAGAGGGCCTGAGGTCCTAAGGGGTCAGGCCAACTTGGCCCCGCGGCCATGATCCATAGAGGGCCAGAGGCCCCGAGGGGTCAGGCCAACTTGGCCCCGATCCATAGAGGGTCAGAGGCCCCAAGGGGCCAGGCCAACTTGGCCCCGCGGCCACGACCCACAGAGGCCCCAAGGGGCCAGGCAAAATTGGCCCCGCGGCCATGATCCACAGAGGGCCAGAGGCTCTCAATCATTATTATCAAAGCTAATTCTCAAATTGGATGGATCACACAACCTCACTCACATATTCTTTATCAATTATTAAAGGTTGTTTCTGAATTTTGATCACAGAACTTAATGCAAATATTCTTGATTGATTGACAAAGCTCATTCTCAAATTTTGATTACACAACCTTACTCTGACAAATTATCATTATCAAAAAGCTCTATCTCGAATTTGGATCACAGAATCTCACTCAAGTATTCTTAGCTGTGCCCCTCCCCCATCAAGTCTTTCATAAACCGGTCTGTTCTTTTAGAATCTCCTCATTTGGTATTTTGAACTCGTGAGAGACTGCTCAAAATTTGGTTTCCTTTCCCTCAGTTCAGACTCAGAGATAATTTGAAATCATTCAACAAGAAGTTTAACGCGCGCACACACACACACACACACACTTGAGTTGAGCATTACTTGGAAATTCTTATATTTTCCATTTTGCTGTTATTATCAGCATCTTCCCATTTTGTCCTTTTCTTTCGAGAAAGTTTACAGTCTGACATTTGTCACTGCTGTCAGTTAATAACTTTTTGGTCTTTGACCCATTTTGTCATTTTCTCGATTCGATCGTCACTGACCACTCTCTCCTGTCTGGCAGACATCGTTGCTGCCATCATAGCTAGCAAGCTGCCTGCAGCGGGTCATCCCTATGTTCCCCGTCCCTATGTTACCCGGGTCCTATGTTCCCCTCTACCGGGGAACTAAGGACCCTTTTTAAAAAAAAGGGTTCTATGTTCCCCGCTGCGGGGAACGTACAACACTTTTTCCAGAAAAGGGTTCTATGTTCCCCGCTGCTTCCAATGCGCGACTAAGTAAGACGCACGCAGACACGCATGACAGAGACGCGTTTAAGTTGTCGAAGGAAGGAAGTTCGCGTTTGAGTTGCTCTATCTGCTGCCGCACGCCCTGTGACAGGTTAGGTTTAGGGATGGTTTTGGTCAGGGCACAATTTCGCCAAAAAAGTGCTCCACAACGCCCTGTGACAGGTTAGGTTTAGGGATAGTTTTGGTCAGGGCACAATTTCGCCAAAAAAAAGTGCTCCACAACGCCCTGTGACAGGTTAGGTTTAGGGATGGTTTTGGTCAGGGCACAATTTCGCAATTTCGCCAGATACAATGCAGGGAACATAGGACCCTTTTTTAGAAAAAGGGTCCTAAGTTCCCCGGTCGCATACAAAGACCCAGGAACAACCGGGGAACATAGGACCCGGGGAACATAGGACCCGGGGAACATAGGCACGCTCCCGCCTGCAGATAGCAACATTTTGGTGTCCTTTGGGAAAATATTTAGAAAGAAGACAAAAGTACACACAGTTGTACAACTATTATCTTTATGATCTTTTTTTTGTTAGTTTCTCTGTTACTGTGTGTGGCCAATTAAGCGACTTTTGGCCATACCTGGCTGGTGACATTTAGCGACTTTCTGGTTGATGTTAAGATTAATAATAGCAACAGTTCTCTTCATCTTAATGCAATTTATTGTGTCTGTCTCTCCACATTTTGCCATTAGGTACTTTGAGCTCTTGTTGGTCAGTCACTCTAAGGTACATTGTTGCTGCCATCATAGCTAGCAAGCTGCCTGCAGATAGCGACATTTTGGTGTCCTTTGAGAAATATTAAGAAAGAAGACAAAAGTACAAGACATTGTACGATTACTATCTTTTTAAAATTATTTGTTTCACTGTGTGATTGACCGACTTTGCCGCTAGATTTCGCGTCTTTTGGCCATACCTGGCTAGCGACTAAAAACATCATTTAGCGACTTTTTGGTTGTGAAGATAAGTGGTAAAAGCAGATCTTCCTGTTGGTCTTCCCACATTTTGCCATTTGGTACTTTGCACTCTTCTTGGTCACTCCAAGGCATTTGTCCCTGCCTTCAGCTAGTCACTTGGCTCTTTTGGAATATATTTCACTGTAATTGGCTCTCTCTCTCTCTTTCTCCTCAGTACAAATCAGCCTGTTCCCTTGCCATTCATCACTGACCACTCTGCTCTCCTGTCTGTCAGACATTATTGCTGCTTGCAGATAGCTTGGGGTCCTTAGAGAAAATATCAGAAGAGAAAAGTACACAATTATCTTAATTATCTTTTTTATTCAGTCAGTCCTTCAGTGAGTCCCAGTGTGTTGGCGATTAAGCAACGTTGGTATTCAATTAGCGACTTTTGGCCATACATGGCTGGCGACTCAAAAAACTAGAAAAAAAGTACAAAAAGTTGTACAATTAATATCTTTATTATCCTTAATTCCCCTGAATCCTAGAGTGTGTTGCAATTAAGCAACTTTGCTGCTAGGTTTAGCGACTCTTGTTTTGGGCATACCTGGCTAGCGACTACAAACATTATTCAGCAACTTTTTGGCTGTTAAGATTAACGTTAATAAATTAAATCCTAATACAATTTATTGTGTTGGTCTCGCCATCTTGCTATTAGGTACTTTGAATTCTTGTTGGTCTCTGCTAAGGTATCTGGCTGTTGTCTTTGCCTTCAGTTAGTCACTTGGCTCTGGAATATATTTAACTGTACTTGGCTCTCTCTTTCTCCTCAGTACAAATCAGTCTGTTCCCTTGCCATTTAGACATTTTCTTGATTGGATCATCACTGACCACTCTGCTCTCCTGCTGTCTATCAGACATTGTTGCTCCCATCATAGCTAGCAAGCTGCCTTGGTGTCCTTTGTGAAAATATTTAGATAGAAGACTAAAGTGCACAAAGGTGTACAATTATTATCTTTTCAAAATATTTGTTTCACTGTCAGTGTGATTGACCGACTTTGCCGCTAGATTTCGCGTCTTTTGGCCATACCTGGCTAGCGACTGAAAACATCATTTAGCAACTTTTTGGTTGTGAAGATAAGAGGTAAAAGCAGATCTGCCTGTTGGTCTTTCCACATTTTGCCATTTGGTACTTTGCACTCTTGTTGGTCACTCCAAGGCATTTGTCCCTGCCTTCAGCTAGTCACTTGGCTCTTTTGGAATATATTTCACTGTAATTGGCTCTCTCTCTCTTTCTCCTCAGTACAAATCAGTCTGTTCCCTTGCCATTTAGACATTTTCTTGATTCGATCATCACTGACCACTCTGCTCTCCTGCTGTCTATCAGACGAATCAGTTGATTCTCTGCTCTCAATTGTCTATGCTAGTAAGCTGTTATTCTCTGCTTTGGAGTGTTGATGCTGGGTTGCTAGTTTTCTAAATCACCTCACACACTTGAAGGAAGCAGCACCGATCATAAACACACAAACAAACTCACACACACACACACACACACACACACACACACACACACACACACATAGTTGGTTTATCTGTTGTGATAGGCAAAGAGCCAATGTGCAAAGAAAGAAGGGAAATATGGATCATAAACGTTTAAGTGGAGGAGCTAGAAAAAAAATTCAGCAAGAAAAGAAAAAAAAGGAATCAGTTTTACTTGAGAGTGTTCCAAATATCTCCAGCTTCTTCAGTACAAAGACATCTGCTGAAAGCAATTCTATAAATGCTACTGCAAATTCAGCTAAGGTTAGCAATGCACCTGAGCTAGCATGTAGCTCCCAAGATCCTGAGACCACTACAAGTGTAGACACTGAACCAAATGCTTCTGATGCTTATGATTCAACCAATTCAGCAGTAGCCAGTTGCTCGGATGAATGTGAGGTCACTGCACCTCTGGACAGCATAGAAAATGAGCTGAATCTTTCTTCAACACCATCTACAGTGACAACTCTACCTAGTGATCCCGCTAAATGGGCTGAGACCCTCACTGAGTCAATGAAGGAAGTTCTTATTCAAAGAGGTGCAAAATCATTTCACAACCGTCACAGCCATTATCCAGCTTCTGTGAGGAACAGTGGGCTAGGAGGCAAAACCCGATGCCTAAACAATGAACATTTTACTTCACACTTGCCCAATGGACAACGAGTACAAAGAGAGTGGCTGATGTACTCTCCCTCTACTGGTAATGTTTACTGCTTTGCATGCAAACTGTTTTCCCCAAAAACGCATTCTTTTGTGACAGGCTATTGTGATTGGAAACACTCAGAAAGATTTGGTGAACATGAGCGAAGTGCTGAGCACATAACCTGCATGCAAGCAGTCTTGAACCGCGCCAAAGGTGCCACAGTTGATGCAGACCTGTTCAAACAGTTTCAGGCAGAGAGCAGCTATTGGAGGCAGGTGTTACAAAGAGTTGTTGCAGTCATTAAATTCCTTGCAGAAAGGGGCCTTGCATTTAGGGGTAAAAATGAATCGTTAGGGTCTCCTCTCAATGGGAACTACCTTGGTATTCTGGAGGTCCTGGCTGAATTTGATCCCTTTCTAAAGGATCACATCAGAAAGTTTGGGCAGATGGGTCGAGGTAATACCTCATATCTGTCCTCCACCATTTGTGAGGAATTCATTGAATTGATGGGTGCAAAAACCAAACAGGCTATAGCAGATGAACTGCAAGCAAGCAAATACTACTCTATCATTGTGGATTCAACCCCAGATTTATCTCATGTGGACCAATTGACATTCATATTCCGTTTTGTTAGCAAAGAGGGCAGTGTTGTTGAACGCTTTGTGGGTTTTGAGCCCATTACTAGCCATACAGGTGAAAGTTTGGCTAACTGTGTCATGTCTGTGTTGGAAAATCTAGGGTTAGAGCTGTCAAATTGCAGGGGGCAGGCTTATGATAATGCCAGCAACATGTCAGGGAGGTATAATGGGTTGCAGGCTCACTTAAAGAAAAGCAACCCATTAATACACTATATTCCATGTGCAGCTCACTCTTTGAATTTGGTGGGAGTCAACAGCATTGACAGATGTGGAAATGAAGTCTCTAAGTATTTTGACTTGATTCAGTCTATTTACAACTTCACAACTGCATCCACACACCGATGGGACAGGGTATTTGGCAATTCCAACATAGATCTCACACTTAAAGCTTTATCCAACACGCGTTGGAGTTGCCGTGCAGAATCTACCAAAGCACTGTGGCAGAACTACAGTAAAATAAAAGCAGCACTACAGGTTATTTCCACTGATGACACAGAGAAACGAGACACACGAACTGAAGCTGACAGTCTAGTGCGGAAGCTGGATTCACTTGAGATGGCCTTCATGGCAGGCTTTTGGGACACTGTTCTGTCCAGATTTCAGGCCACAAGTCTGCAACTTCAAAAAGCAGACATGGACCTTGGTACAGCAGTTAGATTGCTGGAATCTCTGCGCACCTTTGTTCTCTCCCAAAGAGATCTATTTGATCATTTTGAGCAGAAAGCCTTAAACATGTTGGGTGGCACCCCATCTTACAGGGCTGAACGGACGAGGAAACGTAAAAAGTTTGCTGATGAATCAGCATCCCCAGATGTTGTGCTTGAGGGAAGGCAACTGTTTCAAATAGAGACATTTATTGCCTCTATTGATCAACTGAGTTCAAGCCTTAATCACCGTCTGGAGGCCTACAAACATCTGAACAATTTGTTCAGTGTCCTTTTCTCTTTGGATACAGAGTCCAATGCTTCAGTCCTTCACAAGGCCAAGATTCTCACTGAATCATACCCATCTGACCTCAATGAAAGTCTTGGACAGGAGCTTATACAGTTCAAATCTTTTATACAGCTCAACAACACTGATGAGGAGAGGACCCCTTCAGGACTGCTCAAAACAATAATACATTTTGGACTACAGCCTACGTTTCCTAATACATACATTGCGCTACAGATTTTTCTCACTCTACCGGCCAGTAACTGTGAGGGAGAACGCTCATTCTCTCTTTTGTCAAGAGTAAAAAATGAGCTGCGCACAAGAATGACTCAGAAAAGATTAAATGCGTTATCTCTAATGGCAATTGAGAGTGAGCTGACAAGAGAGTTGGACTTCAATGATGTGGTGGATGATTTTGCAAAATTGAAAGCACGAAAGAAACCCCTTGCTTAAAGGTGCACTGTGTAAGATTTTTAGGTTATTTCCAGAATTCACCCATTCACTAATGTTAGGCTACCTGTTTTCATGAATACTTACCACCACCATAAAATTCTAAGTATCCATTATGACTTGGAGAATTGCACTTTTGCCATTTCTGGGAAGTGTCACCTGGATTGTGAAGATAGGATTGACTTTAGGCAGAAGCTTGGTGCTTTCTCTGGCAAACTGAACCTCAAGCTTCATTCTCTGCAGCTTTGCATTCTTGTGCAGACTTTCATCCACAAGGAACTTTTCAACTTCCCCACTATCGTGAAGGGGCCATCAAAAGATTTCAGTGTGTCCAGCATGTCTAGTCTCTTACTCTCCTTTCTTTGAGCCATCTCTTGTTTCTCATCTGCCCTACTCTCGAATTTTGCCTTCATGAATTTACTCCAGTTGAGTTCAACCT
>NC_084732.1:30695604-30758104 GCF_033978785.1 Entelurus aequoreus | reverse complement strand
TCTCTGGTTTCTTGTTGGCAAAATGTTTTTATGTAAATACAATATTTGTATAAAGCCTACCTTATACTGTAGGTAGTGGATGATGTAGGTAAGAGCCACGCTGATTTCATTTTTCATGAACTGTTTTGTAACAATACACTGTAAAAGCTTTAATTCTTTAATTAAATTGTCCACATGGACTTTTATTAATAAGTATATTGCGCAACACAGCGGCAGCAGAACCAATGTTGTAATAGCAGTAAGGCGGAGACCGTTAAGTCTGCATTAATTTGACTCAATCAATTTAACTTTTTTGTAAGGCCCATTATATCACCTATAGCTGAACTTGAGTGCTGGACAACAATATAAAAAAACTAAATAAGAGCACATAATAAATAATAAAACAATAGAAAATGTACTTAAAATGATAAACGGGTCATTGTAATCTTAAGTACCAAATGCAGCCTGGAATAAAGTTAGTTTTAAATTTAGTCTTAATGGAGTCATATTATGATTTTTTAAACTACCGGTACATGTAAAACACTTCCTTGTGGTCTACATAACATGTAATGGTGGTTCTTTGGTCAAAATGTTGCATAGATTATGTTTTACAGACCATCTTCAAGCTGCTTTTCAGGATGCACAGTTCTGTGAGCGGTCTAATTTACGTGGCTCCACCTCAATAGCGTCTTCTCCCCGTAATCTTTATTGTAGTTTTTAGCGCTCACGTATAGAGTCTACTGGCAGATTACGTCCGAAATATACGCTACTTTGCATTACAAATGGCAACAATGGAGCATGCATGTGCGAGCCAGTGTGCTCAGAACAAGAGGCCAGATAAAAAGAAGGCGCTTATTCACTACAGTGTCGGACTACAATGGTGGACCCGCGCAAAGCACTTTTGGTGAATCTTTACCATCTATGGATAATCCTCTGACGTCACCTGTGGTAAAAGCGTCACCAATGGGGCAAATTCCAAACGGCTCGTTTCCCCGAAGTATGAAGGAATGCAAGACTGTTTTATAAATATTTCCGTCATGCCTCCACGGTTTGACTTCACATTTTAGGACTTATTCAGATCCCAAATATACAACCGCAGGTACCAATAGGTAAGAAAAGTTGGTTTTGCTTATTAGGGCCCCTTTAAATCAATATAATGATGGTCCGTAGTTTGGCTGGTAACGTACAGTAATCCAAAACCCGGCACCAGCTCAGTTAAAGACCAATCGCCCCACTGTTTATATCTGAACCGAGGAACCTCCAGCTGCTCTTGATTGGCAGACTGTAGAGCTCCACTTGGGGATGGATGTTTTAGAGTTCACAAAAATAACATGGAGCAGTACTGTCTTAAAAACAAACATTAAAAGTTTAACAGTTATAACAGACTAGATAGTGCAGAACTGGGGTGATGTGGCTCTGTTGTCAAGTGTTTGTCAAGGGTCGTGCATAGATGGCTATTTCTAGGTCTCACTTGCTAACAAAGGGCTGTAATTTAGCCAGAAGGCTGGGCTGCAAAAAAAATTACTCAAACAACAGAGTCAATTTGTTTGGCAAAATTCAGATTGTTGTCAAGGTTAAGGCACAGATTCTGTACTACTGGTTAGCAGTAGGGGGCAAAAGAACCCAGATCAGGGACAGCATAAGAGAGAACATCAGTGCATTCTGTTTTGGACTCATTTAAATGTAGGAAATTATGTGAAAGCCATGCTTTTATGGCTCTAATGTAGTTAAAATAGAATGCAGTGAGTTTGGAGTGTTTGGAAAAAACGGTAAATAAAGTTGCAGATCGGCGACAAGAAATGAAAGAAAATGTTGTGCTTGTCAATAACTGAACTCAGGGGCAACAAATATCAGGAAAATAGTACTCGTTCATCAGGAAAACAGGACTGGCCCAACACTAGATCCTTGAGGCACACCATAGAACAGCGGTGCAATGTCCTGTATGTCAAGTGAATTGATTAACGTGGACCTCGACTTAAACAAGTTATTCGGGTGTTACCATTTAGTGGTCAATTGTACGGAATATGTACTGTACTGTGTAAACTGTACTGTTTCATATAATGTATTCTCTTCCTTTGCAATCTACTAATAACAGTTTCAATCAATCAATCAAAGTACAACTTAAACCATTGAAGAAGAGGATGTAGGACTCCATGGCATCAAATGCAGCAGTGAGGTCCAGCATTACAGGCTTTTTGGAGTTAAGGGTCTAAAGAACATCAGTCTGGACTTGAAGCAGTGCAGACTTGGTACTGTATCGTGATCAAAAACCAGACATAAACTTTTCTAGGAAAGACACGTTTATTTGTATAGCACATTTCCACACAAGGTACTTCAAAGTACTTTACATAAAAAATAAAAGAAACAAGACACAAATAAAAACTGTGAAAAAATATAAAAACAATATTCTACAGTAAATTAAAAAGGGTAACAGAGTTAGAGTGTAGTGAAAGGGAGAGAGGGAAAGAGAAAACAAAAATGTAAATATAGTATCAAGCAGTGGCGTGCCGTCACTGCTTGATACGGCCTCACCTGCCATCATGGGGGAAAAAAAAAAAGGAAAAAGAAAAAAATATATAATTAAATTGTTATATGTATCCAGTGATTATACTAAAGTTATTTTCCATTTAACTTCACCAGTTTTAGATTATTTTTATTTTTATTTTCACATTTGCCGTTCAAATACTGAGAAGAGACGGTGCGGTGATCAGCAGCCAGTTGAGGCACGTCACTGATTTGTGCCTCAACATGGATTGTGCGCAATGACTCGGCTAACTGCTGGCCTGCTGTGCAGTGAGACCGTATTGCTATATGAATTATATTATACATTTCCATAGTTTAGTTAGCTGAGGTATATAATGTACAGTGTATTTTGTCAACAACTGTATGTGTGTAACGTATTTATTGTGCTGAGCGATCATAAAGCTGGAGGCTCGTCTCATAACCCCGCCTCCTGGTGCCAAGCATCTCCGCCGCAGAATGCACCGCCCGACGGGAGCGCCACACCAACCAAAGCCCACACACAAACCCTCCATGTGCGAGACCAAATCCACCCAAAAAAAGTCACTTAACAAGAAGCCAAAAAGTGCAAAAACAACAATGCTCGCGCTGCGCGCCGGAGGAGCCGTGTACAGGGACACAACATTAGGTACACCTGCAGACTGAAGCGCGGATTTCATATTTCATTCATTCACGACTCTTCCAACACGAACACCACTGCTCCCGCACTTATAAGTAAAGGTAAGACCATAATAACGTTTTTTTTAATTAAATGTGCTTTTTTGTGTGCTACAGTTTGTAAGTGTAAAGTCAAAGTTAAGTATACCAATGATCAGGGGCGCCGAAAAGGGGGGGTAAAGGAGACGGATTCTAGGGGCCCATGATGGAGGGGGGCCCAGAGAGGCCCCTAATGATGATGAAATTATAATACAGAAAAAATAATGACACTAAGTTATTAACTAACATATAATCACACATGTTTTATTTTCCATGTCCTGGTAACAATATCTTTATTTGTTTTGGAAGCATCAACACATGCACGGCCCTCCCTTCCCCCCCTCTATTTACGTAAAATGGTTCAGTCCGACTGGATCAGCTGCAGGTAGAGCATGGCGATTTGTCCCAGACATACAGCGCCACAGCGGGCAAAGCGGAGGAGACAGCAGTATGCCTCAAAAATCAGGCAGCCAAAAAAGAAAGGAAAATAAAATAAGAGAGGAGAAGGAGTTGAAGGGTCGACAATATGTCACAATATTTCCAAAAAAAGGTGGGTTTGTTAGTTGTGGTGGAAAGTTATGCATATTGTCCCTGTCTGTGGTAATAAGCTAGCATCACCTTTCTCACCATGTTAGCTCAAGAAAACTCTGGATTTTTACATTTTACTGCTATATTAGTTAAATAATCAATCCAGCCAAACATTTATCAAGCTGTTCTTATTCAATAATAGTTGATCTCCCCTCTGTCAAAATGATGCCTCATTCTGAACAGAGTTAAGTGCACCAGCAGCAGCAGCTGTCTGTCAGCCCCCAAATCCCCCTGCCCCTGAATCAGCCCCAGTGCCCCCACATGAGGAAGGAGGTGAGCAGCTGTGTGTGTTGAAATAATAATAATATAATACAAAATATAATACATTTTACTACAGTCTCAAGAATCAGTGGTGCAGCAAATAAATGACTCAAAATGAATTCCATTGTATTCAGAGTGCTCAGTTCTTCCCCTACTGTACATGTCAACTGTGATGCTGTTCTTCTTTCAAAAATATGGTAATGATAGTCAAAAATACCATTAAAATGCATAATTGTATGTAAAATAGCATCAAAAAATGTTTCCGCTGTGTTGGGGGCCCTGTAAAGATTCTTTTCATGGGGCCCAAAATCCCTAGCGGCGCCCCTGCCAATGATTGTCACACACACACTAGGTGTGGTGAAATTTGTCCTCTGCATTTGACCCATCCCCTTGATCACCCCCTGGGAGGTGAGGGGAGCAGTGGGCAGCAGCGGCGCCGTGCCTGGGAATAATTTTTGGTGATTTAACCCCCAATTCCAACCCTTGATGCTGAGTGCCAAGCAAGGAAGAATGCTGGTATGAGCTTTTAAACATAACCCGTTAACTGCTGCCAATCAAATGGTGAATAAGATACTCTTTAGGGTTCATATGTTTGTAAATCTGACTGTGATGAAGTCAGTGCCTCACCTGACATGAACCTCACCGCACGCCACTGGTATCAAGAATAGTAAGTAAATAAAATGGTAACAATGAAAAAAGCACATTGTCAGTATTATATAGTTCAAAAGTTAAAGCAGTGTAATAAACCAGGTAGGTATTTAATTTAAGAGTATGCTGCAGTAAACAGTGTTTTTAGCCCTGATTTAAAGGAGCTGACAGTTTGAGCAGACCACAGATCAGCAGGGAGTTTGTTCCACAGGTGAGGAGCATAATAACTGAATGCTGCCTCACCTGGTTTGGGTTCTTGTTCTTGAGACACATTGTAAAATAGTAATGGTTTCTAAAAATAACTGCAACTGAAAAAAATATAATTTTTAAATAAAAAATGATAGGTTAGAAACAGGTCTAAAATGAAATAACACTTTTGGCTTAAGGCTGGATTTTTCAATAAGTATAATAATAGCACCGATTAATTTGTTCTATTAAACACCAGAACACCAAGTGTAACACGCAGGAGTTTCACACCGACAGCTGTGTAGTACAACCAGCATTTTAAAGCGCACCCAGAGCTAGATAAAGCTTTTGAGATGCTTCTGCCATCAGTGGACTTTCTTTTGAGACATTACTCGGCTAACGCCTGACTAACTTCTTCCAGGCGGTCCGAGGAATGCTGGACAACCCCAATGAACCCGTTAATGACCTTTCCTACTTCGACTGCATCGAGAGTGTCATGGAAAATTCCAAGGTAGGCCTTCCGGGTGAAACATCACATAGCTATCTGTTTTTCCACTCCTTTATTCATGGTGGTCTTTCTAGGTCTTGGGAGAGTCCATGGCGGGGATTTCCCAGAACTGCAAGACGGGAGACGTTACTTCATTTGGAGACTGCGTAGGATCGGCGTCCAAGGCGCTTTGTGGGCTCACAGAGGCTGCAGGACAGGTGCAATAGAAATGGCAGATTTTTTTTTTTTCATGGACAATTCTGATTATTTGTTTCTGCCTCAGGCCTCCTACCTGGTGGGCGTGTCGGATCCCAACAGTCAGGCAGGTCACCAGGGTTTAGTGGACCCCATCCAGTTTGCTAAAGCCAACCAAGCTATCCAAATGGCCTGTCAGAATCTAGTCGACCCACAGAGTAGCCCCTCTCAGGTACATGCACCAACAGATATGTTTCAGTGTTGATTTGTTGTGTCCCAAATTGCATTTTGACCTATAAAATGGGAGCCAAACGGGTGTAAATGGTCCCTCTGGCTAATAAAAGCCTTGTTGTAATCACGACTACAGTGATGATAGTGCCGCAGTAACATTTGATAGACCTCAGGGGCCACGTTACATTCCTTTGTTTCCCGCCTCTAAAATCGCAGGTCCTTTCAGCGGCCACCATCGTTGCAAAGCACACGTCGTCGCTGTGTAACGCCTGCCGCCTGGCTTCCTCGAAGACCACCAACCCTGTTGCCAAGCGACACTTTGTCCAGTCTGCTAAGGAGGTGGCCAACAGCACCGCCAACCTGGTCAAAACCATTAAGGTGAGTCCAGCCGCCCCAGACGAAAGCCTGATCCAGTCCTAAGATCAGGCTAACCAAATGTTGTTTAGAATGCTCAATCCAACATTTATTTATTTTTTGTGAGGAAGTATGCCCTTGGGTTGAATTATTTTGCAGGAAAATGGTAGCTCAAGGGTCTCCCACCTTTTTTCACCACAAAAAAATTTTAAGATGTTGGGGCCACTTTAATATTCTTGTTATGACTCCACGTGACAGTTTATGTTCTAGTGTTTGGTATCATTTCCTGTCCTGGCGCTCTTGTTTTGGTAGTAATTCCTGTTCGGTCTCTTGTGTTTTACAGCACCTTGTCTTTCTTGTCCTGCCAGCACACCTGTTCAACAAATCAAATCAAATCAACTTTATTTATAAAGCACATTTAAAATTTACCACAGGGGTAGCCAAAGTGCTGTACAATGGGCAGGTTAAAAGATAATACGAGAACCGAGCAAACACAACACAACACAAACAGAACACGATAAAAAATAAATAAATAAAATAAATAAAACATAAAAACATAAAAACAGGTTCACAGCAGGTGTATTATGGGGCGCCATTGCAGGATGGATATCACTCAGTGTTAAAAGCCATGGAATAAAAGTATGTTTTTAAGAGAGATTTAAAAACAGGAAGAGAGGAGGCTTGTCTAACACTCAAAGGTAGGTCGTTCCAGAGCTTGGGAGCAGCAGCGGCGAAAGCTCTGTCACCTCTAAGCTTCAGCCTTGTGTCAGGGACCGTCAGTAGCAGCTGATCGGCTGATCTTAGGGATCGGGTGGGGCAGTAAGGCTGAAGGAGGTCGGAGAGATATGTTGGCGCGAGGTTGTTTAGACATTTAAAAACAAATAAAAGGAGTTTAAAGTTGATTTGGTAAAGCACAGGGAGCCAGTGAAGGGACGCTAATATAGGGGTGATGTGCTCACGTCTGCGGGTCTGTGTTAGCAGACGAGCAGCAGAGTTCTGCACGAGCTGCAGGCAATTAATTCATTGTTAATTAGTTATATCTGTGTCCACCTTGTTAACTCCTTCAGTGTGGTGTCTTTATTTTCTGTATGCGAAAGTGTTATGTTGCTTTCTGACTTCCTACTAGACATGTGTTATGTTTCTTCTGCCTGGTATCTAAAGGGACGCCCTGCTTGCACTTCGCCTACCTTCTCTGCGTCCTAGGATTACGTCAACAGCCGCTATGCTATACCTTTTGCTCCTTAAACATGCTAAAAACAATCTAATGTGCTTAACACATTTTTTGGACCTCCTTTATAAACAAGAGAAAAATAACATTCATCATTCAAAAACTAAAAATGCTTTTTATTTGCTAAAAAACAAATAGTCCTATTTATCACGTATAATAACTAAGTCACTCACATTTTTCTATGGCTCCCTTTGATCATAGCTTGCAAACACATTTTTAAGTGCATTTCAATTTTATTTTAACAAGGAATGGGTATTTCTTTTTTTTTTTTTTGCTAAAGATACCATCAATTATATTTTACCATTAAATAAATATATCATTTCAGTTAAAAAGCTTAGACAAACGATGATTTTGGTAATTGAATGCTACATGAATGAACATTATTTCTAATGTTCTAATATGGAACGCCTGTCATTTTATAATTAAAATGTGCCATGGACCGATAAAAAATGAACTGCATGCCACACATTTGACACACCTGTGACAGATGAACATAGCTGGCGTTCGTATCATTACCTCATGATAATTTATTAGTTTCTCCAAGACAAACAGCAGCAGTCATGATTTTTCTAAAAATTTCCGTATTGTACATATTACGATTCTCTAAAATTAGGACTTTTTCCTGGAAATTACCATGGCCCTTTTTTTCTTCTGTAGGCTCTGGATGGAGACTTCTCGAATGAAAACAGGAACAGGTGTCGAGTGGCCACAGCTCCACTCATCGAAGCGGTGGAAAACCTGACAACATTCGCATCCAACCCGGAGTTTGCCAGCCTCCCCGCTCAAATCAGCCACGAGGTCATTCTGTGCGATTACAGTAGGAAGGAGATTTGTGTGCCCCATTTGTCACGGTTTACCTGACACATGAAACGTGACAAATTGAGGGATGCAGTGTCCACTTTTGCTGCCAGACGGCATTAGAGTGTTGAATATCTTAAAATTAGTTTTGTGGCAATTCCAACTTTGACCACACTGTCTGTTGCTATGCAGAGTGGCGCATTCCATCATTTTCAGCAGACTACATTGCAAAATGAAGATGCCCCACCTTCCTCCATCAAGGAATAGGGCCATATGAATCCCTTCCCTACTGTATGGCATTTTGGAAGCCACGCCAGCTTGCAAAAAGTTGCTAAAGTTCCGCTTGTTTACCTATTTGCAGGGCTCTGCAGCTCAGGAGCCGATCCTCCAGTCGGCTTACTCCATGCTCGACAGCTCCACCTACCTGCTCAAGACAGCACGCTCACTGGTTATCAACCCTAAAGACCCACCCACCTGGTCTGTGTTGGCTGGTCACTCCCGCACTGTCTCCGACTCCATCAAGAGTCTCATCACTGCCATACGGTTAGTGGTTGTAAAACAACAAAAAAGGAAACTTATGGTCCCCCTCTGCTAAACACTATGTTGGAGTACATCATTTACTGTAAATTTATTAAGGTTTATCATTCATTACTCCATTATGCGCTTTAGGACCGCTATTCTCAGAAGTGTGGAATATTAGTTGTAGATTTAAGGATGTATTTCTGCATAAAGAGTTAATATTTTTAATTTCCACTTGCAAAGCTTTTATATTGACTGAATAACGCTAGAATTATTCCTAATACATTTTAAGGCAGTGCTGCTGTACATAGTGATTGTACCATTAATCTTATTGAACCTTATTATACTTCTTTATGCATTTTACATATTGTTATTAATTACTTTTTAAATATATATATATTGAACTGATTAGTACTTTACTAATTAGATATTCATAGTAAGAGTGACTCAATGGGCAGACTGGAACAAAAATGTGGCCTTTTTATTTTTTGGTCCAGACAGGCCCACTGCATTTTTATACTATTTAACTCCTAACCTGTATTTAATTTTGACGCATGTTTTGGAGCAATACTAATACATCTGGAGCAAATTGTTCAATTATTATTTTTTAGTGCAAAATAACAACAAAAAAAATGTAGGAATAAAAAAGTTACAAATAAAGCCAATAACTATGTGACTGTGGGCGTCCAAAAACATTAATAAAGCTCATACCACTAACAAAAAAACAGTGTGAAATTTTCCTTTACATCATTCTATTAATAGTGACAAAGCAGAAAAGGGTGAGGATTACATATGCTGTAAACTTTGACATAAAGTTCCCTATCATTTATTATTTGACGTTTTACAAGCTATTTTGGGTTATAAAGATTGACGTACAATCAAAACTCCCGCTACTCCCGATGGCTAGTCCACATCTGGTGACGCCGTGCTTGCCAAATAGTGAGCCCTGTACTTCTGGCTGTATTGCCAACTTTTTTATTGCATTTTGTGTAGCTTCATTAATATGTCTGATCTCCATGATATGATCACCTGCAAATTTAGCAGGATTCATACTTACTGGAACTAACTGGAACATTTCAGATAGTGAGCCATGTAATCACATTACATCTGTTTCTTACATCATTAGTAGCTATATAAAACAACTCATAAACCATTAATATAATGTTATATACATAACAGGAAGTGGTATCAATGTATTAATATATTTATTTTAATTATCATTAAAAATACATGTCTAAATTTATTATAAATTGATACAAACTCTGTTTGGATATTATCCTGTTATCCCAAAGTTAGATTTATGGTTCTTTTTCTTCCTGCCTTCTCGTCCCTTGTTACTCTCCTACCTCTCCTTGTCCAACTCTTCACCGCCTCTTCATCATCCCTAACCATTTATACTGCTCTCTTTTTGCTATTACGTTCTCAGTGACAAGGCCCCAGGCCAGCGGGAGTGCGACTCGTCCATTGATAATGTCAACAAATGTATCCGGCACATTGAGCAGGCCTCTTTGGCTGCGGTCAGCCAGAACTTACCCAGCAGGGACGACATCTCACTGGAGGTAAGCAACTCAAACATATGTCTCTGTTTTGCTGCATTGTCTTCATTCTAATAGGAATGTCATATACTCTCCAACTACAGCTTTGCAGTTGGATAACAGCACAGAATACCTGCTACCTTATTTTGATGTGCAATATGTTTGTCTTCCATAGCTATACTTGGGGAATTATTGGTGGCCAGGATGCTTGTTGTGTTCCAAATGTTGTCATGCAATGTTGGTTTTATGACATTATGCTTCTATTCCTATTAAAGATGTACAATGGAATTTTTCAAGTCGAACTAAATCCAATGCTAATCAACCTCTGATTTGTTTAGAAATAATATAAATTAAAACAGTCCGTTCCAGGGTCAAGCTGTCGCCATATGAGTAACATTTTAAAGTGTAAAGATAGGTAAATCACTGTGTATTAAAATGTACGAACAAAATGCTCAGTCTTATTAACTTACCGTACTTTCCGGGCTACAGAGCGCACCGGCATTTAAGCCTCACCCAACAATTTTTAGAAGAAATAAATAGTATTAAATACAGTATACTAGCTGCGCTGCACCATAAGCCACCGGTACGAAAGATTTTGTGAATGTTTATTTACATACCTTAATTGTGTCCAAACAGTGCCTGTAACTCGGCAGTAAAACGGCTAATCAAACAAAACAGAAGTCATCGTCCTGGACACACTAGCTGTGGTAGCGAGCTCTCCAATCAGCAAAACAGATAAATAGATAGATAGATAGTACTTTATTGATTCCTTCAGGAGAGTTCCCTCAGGAAAATTTAAATTCCAGCACCAGTGTACAAAATTGAGATCGAATTTAAAAAGTAAATAATAGGGGTGTAAATGGAAACAAAATAGAAAAATATTACAATAGAATAACAATAAAAAGCAACAATGAGAATAAAAATATAACAGTTAAATAAGAATATAACAAGAGAAACTAGGCAGTAGTGACCATGTTGTGAAAAAGTATTGCACTGAAACAGACTCAATAACTCAACAATTTACGAAACTCAAACAATACAAAAAAAATGTCATTGTAAGTTAATGATACCAACAAAGACACCTATAAGCATATTAGCTAATACTAAAAATGCTAGCTTGATTACATTACAAATAGCACATTCAAATATGCATGAAAACACTCCTACAGACATCACACATGGGATGGTTTAGTAAGTATGAATTGTTTTAGTTATATTGCAAAACTTACAATTGTTGCTTGGAGTGATGGATGAAGAATCCCTTCTATCAAAAACACTTTAAACAAACAGTAGACGAAACGGGATGTACTTTGGTTCAAGGCACGAAACAGGAAGTACATTGTCAACCCGCCGCACTTGCAGTGAGCGAAATCGTCCCCATAGCACAAACAATAATGCACCTTTTCAGTGTCTCTGTCGGTGTTGAAAACTATTTGTTGAACACTAAACATTATGGCCGTTAGCACAGAAAAATCCATAAATTAGACACACCGTTTTATAAGCCACAGGGTTCAAAGCTTGGGGGAAAAAGTAACGACTTATAGTCTGAAAAATACAGTAAATGATAAAGCGTAGTACCCAAGTGATTAGTTTTTGTGTGTATTTTTCCCAAGGGCCTTATAAGAAAAAAAAATACTGGCAGAATTTTTTACATTTTCTCTTGTGTTTGACCATAAGAAAACAGTTCAATCAAGGTCAATATATGATAAGCAGTTTAATGCTACATGTGAGCTTTCAGGGTTTCCCCCAGTTTGCCAATGTTACTGTGGCGGTGGTGGCGTGGGTAATTAACAAACATTTTATTCAATTGTATTTTACACAAAAAACACACACTCTGTGATGTTAGAATTAATGTAAAAGGTAAAAAACTGAATTAAAAACTAAACGGAGTTATTTAAATTTATTGTTATTTCTGATATTATTATTTTGCTTGTTGTGGTTTATTCGTTACTTATCTATATCCAGGTTTTTTTTTTAACTATATTCAAAGGGAAGTTTTGGTGGTACAATAAATACTCATGTTTTCAAGTGAATGAATAATCATGTAATTAATCGTGATCACAATGTCAATAAAATATAATTGTGATTATTATTTTTGCCATAATCCATCCATCCGTTTTCTACCGCTTGTCCCTTTTTGGGTCGAGGTGGGTGCTGTAGCCTATCTCAGCTCGTCCAGCCCTAATACGCTGGGTAAGGAAAAACATGCGGGCCAGACTTTGGACACCCCTCTGTTACGCAATATAATCTTTGGGTTAGTTTTCCTAGCATGTGTGTCTGTCAGTCAAATACTTTAAAGCCAAACCTGTCACAAAACCACTTCTGACACAGTTGACGTGCATTTTGTTGAATAGTGAAATATTCCATTGCACCTGAAGGTGTACGAGGTGTGTCAGTAAAGTTCCAGGACTGTTTCCCAAGCTCAAGGGGAAGATGTGGACGCTATTGTGACGACGGTTGCAGAGGATACTGGAAGAATCCATCCAAGGCGGGGGCAGGGAATGCTGGCCAAGGGCGCTACATACTACATGTACTCCGAGGGGATTACTTCAAAGGAGAAAGCTTGTAGTTTGGATTTGAAATATATCTTAAATTACACCAGTGCTGGAAATATTCCCACACACCTCGTATATCTCCTCATTTGTTTCTCAGAGCAGCACGCTTTCGCAGGTTCTTTCCTAAAAAGCCACACAGGCGCAAATTTATTGTCATTTCCCTTTTTTCAGGCCCTGCAAGAACAGCTGACATCCTCCGTGCAGGAAATTGGTTACTTAGTCGACCCTGTTTCCACCGCTGCCAGGGGCGAAGCTTCCCAACTAGGACACAAGGTATTTCGGGGCCAAGACGCTTTTCACTTTACTTTATATTTAAGTAGCAGTCGTGCATTTTTACAGGAGGCTTTGCTGAAATGTACTTGATTGCTGAAATATTTGTGATGCTGGTTAATATATCACAGCGGAGCATAGCATGAGCGCTTAAGATTTTGACTAATATCCAGTTGTGGGTCAAAGGACTACCAAGCACTGATCATCCTCGCTTTGCGGCGGTCTCCCCACCTCAGGTCACCCAGCTGGCCCGCTACTTTGAACCGCTAATCAGGGCCGCGGTGGGCGTGGCGTCCAAGCTGAAGGACCACCAGCAACAGATGACCTTCCTGGATCAGACTAAGACCTTGGCCGAGTCCGCCCTGCAGATGCTGTATGCTGCCAAGGAGGGAGGAGGAAACCCAAAGGTGTGATGTCTCGCTCTTACCCTGCCTGGCATGTTTTGTCTTATCATTTCAAAGACATGTTTCATTTGAGCTGACATTATTATTGCAACATGATTGTTTTGTCGCACAACATAGTGCACTATTGCATTGAGTTTGAGTTTATTTGGAACATGCATGCATACAGCATGATACGTAATTTCCAGTTCCTCTATTCAACATGTTCGAAAAGGAGAAGGAAGAAGCACAACTTATTTAATCCTACCCCTTTCCCTTTACCTAGCAGTTGCTAACACTTTTGTTCACTTCCTGTTCTCAATGTATTCACAATATACCATGAGTAATAACATTAAAACAAAAAATAATAATAATAAATAAGATTATCTCGAAAATGAATGGATGGACGGAATAAATTCAGAATCTTTATCATGATTCTTCTTCTTTGGACTTTGTAAACATTTTAAGTTTGAAGAGCTTCTTGAAGTGGATCATATTAGCACATTGTTGGATTTCTTTGCTTAATCCATTCCATAATTGAATTGAAGGTCTTAAGTCAGGTCTGGGCAGGTATTTTGACTTGCGGGCCGAATTTAGAGGAAAAAAATGTGTCTCGGGGCCGGTATATCTATTTTTAGGAACACTAATACAAAACCTCACAATGTCTGAATGTTAAAAACGTTATGACAGACCGCCTTAAAAAAGGGAATGGAATTTTAAATTTTTTTACTGAATGAGACACCCAGAATGTACATGAAAATAAAGAATGTGGGATTTAGGATATTAACTATGAACGATAAAACACTGAATATTGACAACATATGAACGTCACACCCCCTCTCGATCGACATATTTTACAATCAAGCGAAACGCAACAAAAATGCAACAAACTCAGCGAAATATGAACGCGAAGGGTAAAAAAAACCCCCACCTACAATCTGATACATCTGATATATCACTAAGCTTTTGAAATTTGTTGTAAAAATCTCCTTCCGCGTCTGTCCCTGACACCCGCATTTTAGGCTGGCCGCTCTGGAAACACTTGGTGCCTCGTCTGAGCTGCTGTGACGTACATTACCATAGTAACTACCAATATATCATGCAAAAGCGCAGATTCCAACTATTGAAATACTTTGTATAGTTCAAGACTTGCGGTAATTTGAAAACGTCACTGTACATCATAATGGCAGCTACAGTTTCGATCTTGAAGATCTAAAAAATGTATTTGGGGAATGTCCGGCGGGCCAGATTGAAAATCTTAACAGGCCGAGTGCGGCCTCCGGGCCTTAATTTGCCCAGGTCTGTCTTAAGTGTTGTAAGAGCATACAAATGTTTCAAATTATATTTTTCTCTAAGATTATATTTCTCCTCTTTTGTTGAGAAGAATTGTTGTATGTTCTTGGGTAGCAGGTTATAGTTTGCTTTGTGCATAATTTTAGCTGTTTGCCAATTCACTATGTTGTGGAATTTCAGTATTTTCGATTCAATAAATAAAGGGTTTGAATGTTCTCCATATCCAACATTATGTATTATTCTAACTGATCTTTTTTGTAACATGGTTAATGAATGAAGCGCACATTTGTAGTTCTTTCCCCATATTTTGCACAATAACTCAGATATGGTAACACTAGCAAGCAGTAGAGAATATGAAGTGATTTTGATGAATGAATGAGTTGTAAAAATGAATGATGGGTTCTCACTTCTCTGTGAAGCGCTTTGAGTGCCTAGAAAACGCTATAAAAATCTAATCCATTATTATTATTATTATTATTATTTTTGGTCTAGAACAGGGGTCTCAAACTCAATTTACCTGGGGGCCACTGGATGCAGAAACTGGGTGAGGCTGGGCCGCAAAAAAAGATTTCTTAAAAAAAATCTATCATGCACTTTTTAATGAATTCACCTTCTTTGAATGGCTTTCCCGCCGTAGCAACCATCTCACTCACCATGTAGCTAGTTTTGACTGCTGCATCGCTCTTTTCGCTTGCTTTCTTGACGAAATCTTGTTGCCTCAGTAGACTGGTTTTAAAATTTGCAACCCGGTTCACTCTCTCATCTCCCTGGTATTTTGCATACTCCTCAGCATGTCTAGTTGTATAATGATGTTTCAAATTGTATTCCTTGTGCATCGCAACTTTCTCTGTATCAACTACAGAAAAGAGCTATAAGGATTATTCATAAAGTAGATTACTTAGAACACACTAACATATTATTTATTAATTCCGGTTTATTGAAATTACAGGAGCTAGTAAAGTTACAGACGTTATGTGTCATGTTTAAGGCTAAAAGTAAAACATTACCAGCAAATTTACAAAAAATGTTTGTCATCACTTCTGAGAATGAAGAGCATAGAAGAAAAGGTCATTTCCAACATCAGTATTCAAGGACAACTTTAAAACAAATGTGCATATCAGTGGTGGGGGTTAAACTATGGAATTCTCTTTACAATGAGATAAAAGATTGTAAAAATATATTCCAATTGAAAAACTATATAAAGACAGAACAATAAGATCATATGGACAGCCATAAGTGTTTACATTTTGCTTTATATTTATTATTTTACTTATTTTTTGCCTGGTTTTGTATTTGTTTTGTATCATCCTGTGAGGTGTATATTACTTTTGTTTTTTTTGTTCAGTTTGTACATCATGAAGTTTTGCACTTCTTGTGTTTTTTTGTGTGTTTTTTTGTTTGTTTTCGTTATATTTGGATGTATTTGTTGGTTTATATGATATCATTAAGTAAGACTACGTATTATGTTGAAGGGGGCAGAAAAATATACGATTTTTCTTCATCCTGCTCCTTCTCAGGCATTGGTGTGTAAATGTATAATTGAATAATTGTGGTTTAATTGTCTATCGATCAAAGATGCACATCAATGAAGGAGATAAATAAAAATGAAATGAAATGAAAGACACGTTGGGGTGCCCCTATGCTCAACAAAGAAATATTGCATCAAAAATTGTCTCTGTCTGGAGCCAACGGGAGGGGAAGGAGGGGGGCTCACCGTGGAGTTTACAGTTACGGTAGCACAATTAGCCCCGAACGGGCTAACATCACCACTAACGTGTTACACGTCTGATTCGCCCAGCGACTCTCTGTCGTAGTATCAGCGCTGGGGTCCAGTGCACCACACTTTTGTATTGTCGCTCAGTCCTTCGGCGGAGTGCTCGTCTTCCCCGCCCGGACTGTTTACAACGGGGGCGGGAGCGAGCAGGCGGGCGAGCGAGGGAGGCAGGGAGGGAGGGAGGAAGAGCGTGAACGGGTGTCATGGAAAAGCGGCAAAATGTTTCTCTGCTTGCATCACGCAAGTGACGTCAATGCATACTTGCCAACCTTGAGACCTCCGAATTTGGGAGATAGGGGGGGGTTGAGGTGTATGTGGGGGGGTTGAGGTGGGCGGGGTTGGGAGGAGACGGGGTTGGGGATAGGGGGTGTTTTTGTAGCCCGGAAGAGTTAGGGCTGCAAAGGATTCTGGGTATTTGTCCTGTTGTGTTTATGTTGTGTTTAGGTGCGGATGTTCTCCCGAAATGTGTTTGTCATTCTTGTTTGGTGTGGGTTCACAGTGTGGCGCATATTTGTAACAGTGTTAAAAAATAAAATATGACCACCCTCAGTGTGACATGTATGGCTGTTCCTCAAGTATGTCTTGCAATAACTTGCGTGCGTCTACAGAAGCCTCATACTACATGTGTCTGGGCCGGCACGCTGTTTGTATGGAGAAAAAGATGATGCGTTGACAGTTTCTGGAGGACACTTAAGGCAGTGCCATCAAGGCAGTGCCATCAAGGCACGCCCTCGCCACACCGTGATTGGTAGATTTCTTCAGCTCCGCACACAACGCTGTCAAGCGCCATTCATTTAAAACTCGCGGGCCGCACTAACATTTAACTTTCATATTAAGGTGGGGGCCGCAAAATAACGTCTCGCGGGCCGCAATTGGCCCGCGGGCCGCGTGTTTGAGACCTCTGGTCTAGAACATATTTAGCTTTATTCATTATTGACGTGCTTCTTAACACCTTGTGTTGTATATTTTTTACATTAAATTTCCAGTTCATCAATCATTATACTTAGAAATTTGGTTTCATTTACTCTTTCAATTTCTATTCTGTCTATCTGTATTTTTGTTTGACTTTCCCTTCTACTGTTACCAAATAGCATTATTTTAGTTTTACTGAGATTCAAAGATAGTCTGTTTTTGTCAAACCATCTATTTAATTTGTTCATGTCTTCTGTTATTATTATTTGTATTATCTTACACTGTTGTATCGTCCGCAAATAATACTAACTTAAAATCTTTTGTAACTTTACAAATGTAATTTATTTAAAGATTGAACCAGTTTGGTTCTAGGATTGATCCCTGGAGTACACCAGAGGATATATTTAGAGTTGTAGATGTATGTTTGCCTAGCTTCACGTATTGTTTCACGCATTGATCAAATACTATATGACTGTATTGTTTTTCCCTCAAAGTCTGAGAACTAGTTGTCTTCTACTCAGAGTCCAGAGATTTACGCATGTAAACCAGCAGGGGCCTCATGTAACAAGAGTTGCGTTGATTTCCTACTAAGAATAGATGTACAGTATGTAAAAAAGTACAAATTCAGATTAATTAAAGCCAAGCACGTTTCTTTTTTACATCGCAATCAACTTGATGCGGCGTGGCGGTAATTGTTCATATGTCTTTGCTGAGCACATCAATCAGTCCGAGGAGTAAAAGTTGGCACTTTTTTACTGTTACCCAGTGTGTCGCTTAAGTATCTACAGCTTGTAGAAATCTACGTACGGCAGCTAGGGAGTTGCCGTCAGGCAAGGCACATTTCAACGTCAACATCAGTCTTGAAACATCTCAACTTTGCCGTGAAAAAGGACGTAGGGCAGGTTTTTGTGCATACGCAAGCTTATTACATGAGGCCCCAGATGATGACTTCAAGTCACCAACCAGAGAGACATTAAGAAAATGTGTCTTGAATGGTAGCAGGTTAAAAACAAGACAAAAATTTTTAATTATGAGGTAATAACGATGAATTAAGCAATTAGTCATCAAACAACTGTCCAGCAGCTGTACAGTAAAAATGTTCATTGTAAATTCAGAGCAAACAACTTGCTAATAATTGCATTACTCTCACAAAAACATTTACAGTAATTTATTGTGAAATGTCTTTAACGCACTGTAATGTTGCGGTTAATTACATAACGTTAGGGCTAAATATAACGTCAGTTATAATTTTATAGTTATTACTCTCTCGGTTTAACGACATACCGCAAGGCAAATGAGTTTGAATATACAGTAGTTTGTTGTGATATTAAAGAGGACCATTATTTCAGTATATTACTGTTCAATAACAGTTAATTGCTGTGAAATATAGGGATTTCATAACTTTTACAGTCATTTGTTGTAATGCTATAATCAGTGTTGGGTTAGTTACTGAAAACCAGTAACTAGTTACTTTATTTCAAAAGTAACTCAGTTACTAACTCAGTTACTTACACCAAAAAGTAATGCGTTACTGTGAAAAGTAACTATTTAGTTACTTCTTTTTTCCCCCTTTTTTTTAAGGCTCCCATTAATGCCCTTTTAGCCTTCATTTCAGTACTGTTATTGCACTGGAGAATAATACAATCTGTTGATCAACTTGACATGCATTTGCATCACTGAACTCAGAAAGCAATGTGGTCTACATGCAACACACAAAGACAAAGATATGTTTCAAAGGGCCAATTTATTTCAGGCCAGAAAAAATTGACAAAACTATTTTAAATAGCTGCAACATAATGGCACTTTAACTTGAACTCTTAAGTAGATAGGATCTTTGATCCAAGACACAACTTACATTTAACTAAAATGTTATTTTCTTTGTGCTCGACAAAAGAAAAGTATTCAGAATGTCTCCATGTTAAAAAAATCGACTTCTGGCTTCGCCATGATGTCTTGTTAGTTGTTATGAGAGTAGCGTATGTGTGTGTGTGTGTGTGTGTGGCCCTTTAAGATATGACAGCATGAGAGGTGAGTGACGTCCGTGAGTGAGTGGGCGAGAGAGGTGAGGGAGCGGCGACAGTGAGTGCGTGTAGGTGCTCTAGCTTGCTGGATGGCTGCGTGCAATAAAGTCACAAAGTTGCAACAAACCGCCGGGCTCGTCATTCACCCTCAGCTGTAAAGACCCTCTTCCGGGTAAAGTGAAGGTTGTTAGACCCGAAGTACGACTCTGGAGGAACGTCTTCCCTGCGGGGAGGCGTGCTTTCTGTGGGTGGGGGAAAGCACGCCTCTTCTTTTCCACCGGAGCGCTCCAATAAAACACACTCAGATCTTCAGTTTCTAGCCGATACTGTAGTAACGCATCATGCAGTAACGGTAACCGAGTTACTGTATATAAAAAAATAACGCGTTAGATTACTAGTTACCGCCGAAACTAACGGCGTTACAGTAAGTGACGCGTTAGTCCCAACACTGGCTATAATGCATTTTGATTACAGTATTTTAGGGTGGAAAATAAGGTTGAATGTTTTGAAATCCTGGTGATATGATATCCTTTTTTCTTTTTACAATACACTAGTTGTTTTACAGGTGTTGAATAGATTATTTTAAAACAGATAGTTTATATATTTAATTTTGTCTTTTAAAACAGTTAATTTTTATCTTTAACTTTGCTTGAAAAGAGAAATTGTGTTACAGTATAGATACGGAAGGTTGTTTTATATTTAGTTTGATGTTGTACACAGTTTGTATTATTCCTGTTATGTGTCACTGCATCCTACTATTGATTGATAAAATATAAATAGAACTTCTGTAAAATGTGAACTTGTGCAGAGTCAAGATTGAATAAAATTCACTAGTAAGGAGCAGTTTAGCGCTTGACGACTCTAACAGAATGATTGAGCCTAAGAGTGAAACTTGACTTAATACATCATGTACAGCATGGGTGTCAAACTCTGGCCCGCGGGCCAAAATTGGTTATTTGATAGGCAATATCAAATTAACACTAGAGCTGGCCCGCTGTATATAAGTAACACCGCTAATTCCCATACTTGCCAACCCTCCCGGGAGACTCCCAAATTTCAGTGCCCCTCCCGAAAATCTGCCCCGAGCTATCGTCACGTCCGCTTTTCATCCAGTCCAACGACGTGCTGGCTCAGTCTCATAATATGTGCGGCTTCTGCACGCACCAACACAAGTGAATGCAACGCATACTTGATCAACAGCCATACAGGTCACACTGAGGGTGGCTGTATAAACAAGTTTAACACTGTTACAAATATGCGCCACACTGTGAACCCACACCAAACAAGAATGACAAACACATTTCGGAAAAACATCTGCACCGTAACACAACATAAACACAACGGAACAAATACCCAGAACCCTTTGCAGCACTAACTCTTCCGGGACGCTACAAGGTGTGTGTGTGTGTGGGGGGGGGGTTGGGTGGTAGCAGGGGTGTATTTTGTAGAGTCCCGGAAGAGTTAGTGCTGCAAAGGGTTCTGGGTATTTGTTCTGTTGTGTTTATGTTGTGTTACGGTGCGGATGTTCTCCCGAAATGTTTTTGTCATTCTTGTTTGGTGTGGATTCACAGTGTGGTGCATATTTGTAACAGTGTTAAACCTGTTTATACGGTCACCCTCAGTGTAACCTGTAGGGCTGTTAAACAAGTATGCGTTGCATTCAAGTGTGCGTGCGTACAGAAGCCGCACGCATCTTTTGACTGGGCCGGCACGTTGTTAGAATGGATGAAAAGCGGATGTGATGACAGCTCGTAGAGGACGTTAAAGGCAGTGCCTTTAGGGCACGCCCCCAAGACTGTGGAATACGAGAGAATGGTTGCCCCGGGAGATTTTTGTGAGGGGCAATTCCCGGGAAATTCGGGAGGGTTGGCAAGTATGTCCTACTGCCGTGTGCACGCAGTTTGCTGATAACTCAAGTGTACTCGGCGCTGAGTTAAGCCGGCGACTTTGATGGTCAGTAATGTAGATTTTAATTTCTTAGTAATCCCTTCGCAGTTGATGTGGAAAAAGCACCAATTAACCTCCAAATGGAGCTGATTGAACTCCAGTGTGATGACACGCTGAAGTCAAAGTATGATGCTGTTGGCGCCGCACAGTTTCCACTATTCATCCCTGACACAATGCCTCAGCTCCGCACCCAAGCTGCTCAATTGCTCTCCATGTTCAGCAGCACTTATCTATGTGAGCAACTTTTCTCCTCAATGAAGATGACGAAAACGTCTCACAGGATACGTCTGACTGATGAACACCTTCGTTCGATAATGTAGGTTGCCTCAGCTCAAAGCCTGAGCCCTGACATTAATTAACTAGCATCCAAGAAAAGATGGCAGGTATCTGGCTTGGGCACATCAGATTAGATCAGTGTGTTGCAAACTGAGAAGTAAAAAGGCCTTAATGGTTGGTTTATTCATTGTTTCATTCATTTTATTTTCAAATTTATTAGCCTGTGGAAAAAGTTAATGTTGATATTTACCTCAGAAGGCTGCAAATAGAAAAGAGGCATTCAATTTTTATTTAAATTGTATTCATTGATATTTTTGTATTATTATTATTATTATTTGAAACTCGATTTTGCATGTCACTATAAAGTTATATAAGCCTTGCTTGTTCAATATTCAATGCAAAACTTGTTTGGGTCCCTATTAAAAGGTTAATTTGTTCAACCTTGGCTCGCGGCTTTGTTCAGTTTTAAATTTTGGCCCACTCTGTATTTGAGTTTGACACCCCTGATGTACAGTATTGACTAAAAAGTAATACTGGGTTATTTATGTTTCTGTTTACCCAAATACAGTAACTCAAAGCAGTGATAGTAATGCAATATGAAATGAAACAAACAAAAAAAAGAATATTGTGCCAAAGTTAATTCATGTCAGCAATTGAACTTTAAATGTTAAATTAATATGTGATATAAAGTCATTACATGCAATGTGAGAAATCATAAGCTTTTATTTGTTGTCATTTTGATGATTAGGACTTAAAGTTTTTGAAAACTCCACATTTTCTGAAATGTTTAAGTCGAGGTTGTCATAAGCTGTAAGCCATAACTATCAAAATGATATCAAAAGAAGGCTTGAAATCTCTTCAGTTGCATGTTACAAGCCCGTGTCACCTCGTAAATCTAATTGCTGGAATAAAAGAACCTTTGCACGATATTCCCATTTTTTTAGTTTCACCTGTATTTACAAATCTATTTCCTTGAAGAAATGGTTGTTTTAAATGATGATGACAAGTACAGATACTGTATATATAGTCTCATGTTAACATGGAATTTTCCGTTATTGTTAGATGTCATGGGGGATAGATGGATTTTTTTTTTAATTCCATTGAAACTTCCGGTTTTCTGGAGTGCATCAGCAGTGCAGCTCTATGTTCCAGCTGCTTCTTTTGCCTCACAGCAGTCATTCCAAAGTGCAGTTCAAGGGCCATTTGTGGTCCACTGCTGTTTTTTGTAGGCTCTCTGCACCTCAAAAACTACAATAAACACAACAGCTAAAAAAAATGACAGCAAAAAAATACAAATAAACTCTTATGAGATAAGGGTCTTAATTAGAGTTGTCCCTCTCTGACAGTATCTGATTGTATAGGCTTCCATGTAAAATCCCTGACAAAAGTAGTCCTGTAGCGTGTTTACTTGTGTAAAGTTAGACAAAAATGTTCTAAAATTAGCAGACAAGGTTGTTTTTTATTTGTATTTTAGTTAAATAATTTAGAAAAGGTAAATATAGGCTACAAGCTACTAGGAGCTAGCAGTTACACAACAGCTAAGCACACAATCGTGCACAAGCTTGGCATATACAGTGCAAGTGTCCTTAATTGAACAATATTGCTGTCTAAAACAGGACATTTGTCAATATAAACAAGTATCAAATATTTATGGTTGCGGATTACATACACATACAAAGTTTCCAAGGCAAAAGTGTATTAGAAAGTATCCAGTAACAAACGTGTCCACATGATTCAATTTCCTGCATCATATGCTTAACTTAATGGATTATTTGGCCACTAGGTGTTGCCAAAAAATCTATTACCACTTTAGTTCAACCCAAAGACAGCCCAAGTCCATTCAAGATGATTAATAATGAATTAGTTTGTGTTTTTCATTAGGAGTGTGAAAAATTATATATACTGTATATTTTCAGATCGGTCCTGTCCAGCCACTAGGGAAAATCATGTTGTTGATATAGATGCCCATATCTGCTGCGCAGATTTACTTCAGAAAAGAGACGTGTTGGATCAGGGGTCCCCAAACTACGGATCGGACCCGCCAGCGTCCAAAATCCGGCCTGTGGGAAGTCCCAGGTTAAAAAAATAATAATAATAATAATATATACACTGCCTTCTGCCCGAATGCAGCTGAGATAGTCTCCAGCACCCCCGTGACCCCGAACGGGACAAGCGGTATAAAATGGATGGATATATATATTTAAAAATGTTATTTATTTTTTAATCTGTTCTTTCTAATCCATTTTCTACCGCTTGTTACTCTTGGTGTCTCCTAGCCACTCAGGCAAATCATATAGTCTAAAACGGCATTTTGCCATTGATAACGTGACATCATCGCGCCGGATATATACTGTATATATATATACACAGTATATATATATATATATATATATATATATATATATATATATATATATATATATATATATATATATATATATACACAGTGTATATATACACTACCGTTCAAAAGTTTGGGTTCACATTGAAATGTCCTTATTTTTGAAGGAAAAGCACTGTACTTTTCAATGAAGATAACTTTAAACTAGTCTTAACTTTAAAGAAATACACTCTATACATTGCTAATGTGGTAAATGACTATTCTAGCTGCAAATGTCTGGTTTTTGGTGCAATATCTACATAGGTGTATAGAGGCCCATTTCCAGCAATTATCACTCCAGTGTTCTAATGGTAAAATGTGTTTGCTCATTGGCTCAGAAGGCTAATTGATGATTAGAAAACCCTTGTGCAACATCTGAAAACAGTTTAGCTCGTTACAGAAGCTACAAACTGACCTTCCTTTGAGCAGATTGAGTTTCTGGAGCATCACATTTGTGGGGTCAATTAAACGCTCAAAATGGCCAAAAAAGAGAACTTTCATCTGAAACTCGACAGTCTATTCTTGTTCTTAGAAATGAAGGCTATTCCACAAATTGTTTGGGTGACCCCAAACTTTTGAACGGTAGTGTATATATATATATATATATATATATATATATATATATATATAATATATATACTTTATATATATATATATATATATATATATATATATATATATATATATATATATATATATATATATATATATATATATATATATATATACCGTATATATATATATATATATATATATATATATATATATACATATACCGTATATATATATATATATATATATATATATACATATACATATACAGTCCAGCCCTCGGCCAAAGTTGTTTAACCCAATGCGGCCCCCGAGTTAAAAAGTTTGGGGACCCCTGTGTTGGATACTTCTTTTGTTGCCTTATTTGTATTTGACTTTATTAAATGTTTGGGTAGAATTTTATTAAACACAACCAGTTTTTTTTAAGTAAGATAGAAATTTATCAGACGTGTTTATTTATTTAATGGAGGAATGTAGTTAATCATAGAAATTGCATCCAATGTTGTTAAAAGAAAGTATACATTTTGAATCAAGAATCGATTCTGAATAGTTTTTTTACCCCCAAGAATTGAATCATGTGGTGCCCAAAGATTCACAGCTCTATTTTTCATACCTACTATTGTTCCCTGTTTGAGTCATTTCACTTATTCAAGTTTTTTCTAATATTCCACAACACAAAATAATAAAAGTATGTATGATTTGTGCTGTTATTGTATCAGATCAATATGGGTATAATATTGGTATTGTATCGGAAATGAAAAAGTCGTATCGGGACACCACTAATTGTAACATTGTGGGGGGAAACTTATTTTAGATGCATAAAGGTGAAATATTAAAGGGAATTTTTTTTTTGAAAACCTGATAATAAAATGAAAAATATGAAATAAAATGAAAATTAGGTTAGGAGAGTGTATATTACAGAAATACATTATAGATATTATTGAAATAAAAACATGATATTATGAGAAATTTAAAAAAAAGGGTACTGTACGGAGAAAAGGTTATTTCAAATAATATGCTTTGGGCTGTTGCTGTTCTTTAAATACTGTATATATGACTTCATAGCATATCATATAACATGTTTGGTTTACATTATGTAAAATTATGATTTCAGTATGTAGCCCTCAGGGAAAGAGTCTGCCCTACAGAGGAACAAAATGTAATTGTTAGCTTCAAAGGCTTCATCATGGCTCTTGTGCTCTGTTAGGCGTCCCACACGCACGATGCCATCGCCGAGGCATCCCAGCTCATGAAGGAGGCGGTGGATGACATCATGGTGACGCTGAACGAGGCCGCCAGTGAAGTAGGCATTGTGGGAGGGATGGTGGACGCTATCGCCGAGGCCATGGCCAAGGTGAGTCCCTGTTTACCTTTTTACGCACCATTTTTAGTCACTATTTTACCAGTTTGGCACCGAACAGCTGCAGCTTTTACTTTTTAAATCATGCAAAGTTATTATAATGTGATCTGTGTGATGTGATAAGCAGTCTAAATTAGCAGACATGCTGTCATGTGTGCAGTGCAATCACATGTTTTTATAGGCGATGCTATTTTAAAGCTGTGATCACATCCTCACCAGACCTTTAGCAGCCTTCAGCTGTGCAGGTGCAGCTAAAGGCACAAATAACGTGCGATTCAATGGGAATTCAAAAACTCTGCCTTCACACTGATGAGAAAATGCTCATTTTGGATTTATACCATTAGAGCGGCGTACATTAGAGCAGTGATCCTCAAACTGTGATACGTACGCTGGCTCCATGTAGTAGTATGCCAAGGAATCACCTAATTAAATATTCTTTTTTTTTTTTTTTTTTTGTCCTGTCCAGCTTCTCAGGCAAATCATATAGTTGATGTAGATGCCCATATCGGCTGTTCAGATTTATTTTACGAAAGAGAAGTGTAGGATACTTCTCTTGTTGCCTTATTTGTATTTGACTTTATTAAATGTATTTATATTATCATTTGGTGCAGCCGGGCCGGAGCAGGAGGGGATAGAAAGACAAAAAAAGGAAGACAGAGGGGGGAATTGTGGGGACAAGAGGGGGATTAGACAGAGAGACAAAAACTTAGACAGAGAGACAAAAACTAACTAATTAAACTAATTAAATATTCTAACACAGTGTTACTGTTCAAACTGTTTGTAATGTTACAGTGGCCAAAAATATTAGTTATACTGTAGCTATTTTAATAGAACCTCTGCCTTGTTTTTAATGAATACTTAGGCCTACTACGCTACTGTATTTTAATGTTGGTCATTATGGTGGTACTTTGAGAGCCAAGTGTTTTCTGAGGTGATGGGTCTGAGGTGAGTTTGAGAACCACTGCATTAGAGGGATGGTTTTTTGATACCTGCCTTTTAATAGATCTCATTAATCTATGTTTTATGAAGTAATGTGTGGGTCATTTATCATACTATTATATTAAATTTTTGTTTGGGGAGTAACTTGATATGTGAAGAGTATTTACACATTAAATAATAATGTATTTTGTATTATGCTGCCATGTAACAACATATTGTGTAACAATGGTGTATAAATACATGTTCACCTTTGTATGTAGTAATGTCACATTTTTTAAGAACATGTTATACATGGCAAAAGTTATTATAAAATGGAGGTGCTGCACCTTTTTTTTTTCATATAAAATGTAACAATTTGCTGCATCATGTAAAAGAACATCACCATCATCAACATGTATTCATTTTAAGAATCTAGTAGGCTGTTTTATTGGTCAAACATAAATCTAATGCAAATTTATAGATTGTATTAGAGAATGTTTTTGCAAGGCAGTTTACAAAAGTTACACTAAATCATTACATAATGCACTATTATAACGTGTATTTTTTATTTTGTATTTGTATTTCTCCCTGAATTAATGTTATTATTACTTTTTATTATAATTATTACATTCTAATTATGACTGTCAAAGTGAAGGCATTATTTAGAAAACATCAGCGCATTTATCATGTTTAAATGCAGATTAATTGCACAATTTATTTTGATTAAGCACTAATTATAATAATATGACATAATTTAATATAAATTACCATCTGTCCTTGTGTAGCTGGATGAGGGAACGCCACCTGAACCTGAGGGCTCCTTCGTGGACTACCAGACCAGTATGGTGAAACACTCCAAAGCTATTGCAGTCACCGCCCAGGAAATGGTACAAATCGTCTACATTGCATCATTGGAAGACTTTTCCATAGTTAAGATATTGCTTTGTTTTTGTGACTCAGGTGACCAAATCGGTGACATGTCCAGACGAGCTGGGGAGTCTGGCCTCTCAGGTGACCGCAGACTTCAGCCAGCTGGCGGTGCAGGGGCGCATGGCCGCCCACACGGCCGAGCCAGAAGAGGTACGAGTCATGAACTACAACAAGTATGGCATGAATTTAAGTGTGCTTGGGTTTTCTCCAGATTGGTTTCCAGATTAAGACCAGAGTGCAGGAGCTGGGCCACGGATGCATCTTCTTGGTCCAGAAGGCCGGAGCGCTGCAGATTACTCCTTCTGACAGCTTTACCAAAAGAGAACTTATCGACTGCGCCCGTGCCGTCACAGAGAAGGTACCAATCATACGTGGTTCAAGAAGGAAACCAAAAGATAGATAGATAGATAGATAGATAGATAGATAGATAGATAGATAGATAGATAGATAGATAGATAGATAGATAGATAGATAGATAGATAGATAGTACTTTATTGATTCCTTCAGGAGAGTTCCCTCAGGAAAATTAAAATTCCAGCAGCAGTGTACAGAATTGAGATCGAATTTAAAAAAGTAAATAATGGTACAGTATATTTACTGTTAATATGCTCTATTATCAGAAATTAATAGTTGATTTAGTCTATCAACATTACAATAAGATCACATTGGACTGCTGCTTTTTAGTTCGTCGTTTTTTGTATTTTCTGTGGCTCAAAGTAGATTTAGTAGGAAATCCTTGAAAAAAAAAAGCAATGACGCTTTTAAAATTGACTATTTTTGAGCAACATTGACTGTCACTGTATAACTTGCGCCCACATGTGGGAAGGTCTGCAGTGATGCTCTCCATGAACATTTGCAAACAAATGATATGATGTAAGACTCATATTATTATTACAAAAGGATACGGCCTATTTTTGTTAGAACCATTTTTATAGGCTAAATGTATGTTTTAATTTATTGAATATTAAAGACACATTTATTTACTCAACTGCAGAGAATACCAGGCATTTAAGGGGAGGCCCTTTTGAATAATTGTGCTTTTAAAACATGTACAAAATTAGGAATATATATTTTTTTTCCTGGTTAATCTTTTAATGAAATATGTTATTACAATACGTATATTATCTGATAGCACTGATAATGAATCAGAATAATAAATTAAGTCTAAATACATTCAAATATTATGCAAAATGTATTTGATTTCAGCAGTTTAAGTCGGACTGAGACCAAATTATTTTTTGAAATACTTCACTCCTTGTCTATAGAGTCTATAGAATATAATAGTGTCCCTATTTGGATTGAACTCTTCAACTAAATAAACGTTTAAAATCAATTTGAAATCAGTTTCTGTATTACACATCCATCCATCCATTTTCTCCCGCTTATTCCCTTCGGGGTCGCGGGGAGCGCTGGAGCCTATCTCAGCTACAATCGGGCAGAAGGCGGGGTACACCCTGGACAAGTCGCCACCTCATCACAGGGCCTATTACACAGTGATGGGTAAATGGCACCTAAGTGAGTGTGTGGCACACTCACTGGCTGAATTGAGACTGCACTGACACTATGTTGCTGTTTCATAATGGCACCATCTGCTGGATTTAAAAAGTCCCTACATTTGACCTTCCAATAAAAATAGTGAGCAAATATTTATTACCGTATTATCCGCACTATAAGGCGCACCTAAAAACCTAAAATTTTCTCAAAAGCTGACAGTGCGCCTTATAATCCGGTGCGCCTTATATATGGACCAATATTGAGCCACAACAGGTCTCGCAACTACGGGATGCATAACGTAACCCCAGCCTCTACTGTAGCGTCTATTCTATGCGCCTTATAATGCGGTGCTGCCTTATAGTGCGGTGCGCCTTATATATGAACAAAGTTTTAAAATAGAACATTCATTGAAGGTGCGCTTTATAGTGCGGAAAATACGGTAGTTTAATTTCTAAAAGGAATATGAAATGTGCAACTCTGGTCAATGAGCCAAATAGTAATCAGGAAAAGAAGAACATGTACCTTATTTGGCTCTGTAAAGTCAAAATGATTCCACAATTGAATTGTTCCATTAAGATAGATGATGGCGACAATTACCGATGTCAAACACTTCTCTGACTTCTTTCAGTACCAGCTGTCACTCGTGAGCCAAAAGAAGCGCCTCCTGATAAACACAATTTGGCACATATTGGCACATCACAGTCAAAACGACACAGCAGTCCTGGTCACATGTTTTTTTTCTTAAAGTGACACACACATTGAAGCAATAATGGACACAGTGTCACACCTTGTGTTTGATAACGCTTCATTGTCGTTTGACCCATCACTATTTATTCCATCTTGTATTATGTCCTCTGTCATTCACTGATCAATACTGACATGTTCATCAGATCAGAATACACCATGCTTTTGTCTTTATTTCTCTTATTGTTAGCTTTACAGATGCCAGGCCCACAACAGTTTTTCATTATGCATACTCCTGATGATTGAGGAAACCCTCATGAAACAGGCCTGTAGAGATGAAATAGTCTTGTGATTTTTTCCCACACATACATATATATATATATATATATATATATATATATATATATATATATATATATATATATATATATATATATATATATATATATACACATATACAGTACAGGCCAAAAGTTTGGACACACCTTCTCATTCAATGAGTTTTCTTTATTTTCTTGACTATTTACATTGTAGATTGTCACTGAAGGCATCACAACTATGAATGAACACATGTGGAGTTATGTACTTAACAAAAAAGGTGAAATAACTGAAAACATGTTTTATATCCTGGTTTCTTCAAAATAGCCACCCTTTGCTCGGATTAATTTTTTGCACACTCTTGGCATTCTCTCGATGAGCTTCAAGAGGTAGTCACCTGAAATGGTTTTCACTTCACAGGTGTGCTTGAACCTCATTGACAGAATGCCAAGAGTGTGCAAAGCAGTAATCAGAGCAAAAGGTGGCTATTTTGAAGAAACTAGAATATAAAACATGTTTTCAGTTATTTCACCGTTTTTTGTTAAGTACATAACTCCACATGTGTTCATTCATAGTTTTGATGCCTTCAGTGACAATCTACAATGTAAATAGTCATGAAAATAAAGGAAACGCATTGAATGAGGAGATGGTGTGTCCAAACATTTGGCCTGTACTGTACACACACACACACATATACATATACAGTATATGAGGTAGATCACCTTGACTTGGTCATTTGATAAATAGCTCGCCTGCTGAAAAGGTGTGGGTACCCCTGGTCTAAGGCAACACATTATGGTATTAGCCATAGAAAAGGTAAATACACATATTGACGGGTAAGAAAGGAGGCATTTATTTGGAGTTTTGTGTTTGTTTGTTTTTTAGCCAAAAAAAAGGTATCATGGTCGCTGCATACTTTTTTTCCAATACATGATCCCACAAACAAAGGAAGCCGCAAATACTGTGAAAACCCTATTTTTGTTGTGTGACACTAGTTTGAAAATGTGCTTCCTGTCGCCCTGAGCAGCTTGATTACAGGCTGTCATTGCGTGTCCTCAGGTGTCTCTGGTGCTGTCGGCGCTGCAGGCTGGCAACAAGGGCACACAGGCCTGCATCACGGCAGCCAGCGCCGTGTCGGGCATCATCGCAGATCTGGACACCACCATCATGTTCGCCTCCGCCGGCACTCTTAACGCGGAGGACGACGAGTCCTTCGCTGACCACAGGTGGGGGCAGGAAATGTTTGGATGTGTTTTATTGACTGTGGTTACGTTTCACCAGAAGGTGACTGGATGACTTAGCACAGGCAAACAAGGAAGAGGCAGCGTCTTCACGGTTAGAAACTACAAATTACCCTCAGGGCAAGCAAGATGAAATGTAATGATAATGATAAATGGGTTATACTTGTATAGCGCTTTTCTACCTTCAAGGTACTCAAAGCGCTTTGACAGTATTTCCACATTTACCCATTCACACACACATTCACACACTGATGGCGGGAGCTGCCATGCAAGGCGCTAACCAGCAGCCATCAGAGGCATAGGGTGAAGTGTCTTGCCCAAGGACACAACGGACATGACTAGGATGGTAGAAGGTGGGGATTGAACCCCAGTAACCAGCAACCCTTCGATTGCTGGCACAGCCACTCTACCAACTTCGCCACGCCGTCCCGTCTCTTCTTTCAATATTTCTCTCTCAAACTATTTTTTTGGGGTGACAGCAACAAGACAAAACTCTATTGTCGCCACGGCCAAAAATATAATCCAATATCGGAATGTGAAATTGTTTAGTGAAATATTTCCCTGCGTCCATCCAGAAGCATGGAAGTGGGAAGGCAGAGGACCACTGTTAAAAACTGTGAAAATATATTAGTTCAATGGTGACACATGTACCGGTACTTGAATGTGAAACAGACCACAAGTAAAGCAGTCGAAAAAGTGTCAAATAAATTTGACTTGAATGTAACAAAAAAATTCAAAATGCATAATAACAATTGTATTATTACTATTAAATAATTCATAAAATGTTTTATATATTTTTTATAAATTGTTTATCGCAGCTAATGAATGATGTTATAAATAAATCTGATATTAAAGGTTTAATTCTAAACATACATTTAGCAATAGAAATACTATTATAACTAGTAGTGGTAATAAAAGTCATAGTACTGCATGACTGTGTACCCATTTTAATATACTGTAGTTTATTTTGGTTTTGTTATTGCAGCAGTTATTTTTCATAAATATAAAACATATTTACATTTGTTATAATTAAATATAATAATATTAAACATATAATTCTAAATATATAACAATATAGATACAATTAATATTACTACTATCAGTAGTAATAGTAGTCATAATACTCCATGACTGTATACCTGATGTGGCGCTATTTTAATATTATTTATTTTGTTGTTGTTTTTTATTGCGGCTTTTGTAAGGATTGTCATAACCATAAAATATATTCAAATGGTATAATAAAAAATGTAATAATATTAAAGGTATAATTCTAAATATTTAACAATAAATATTATTGTTGTTATTATTAGTAGTAGTAGTAATAGTAGTCATAATATTCCCATGACTGTATACCTGATATTTCGCTAATTTTATAATATTTATAGTGTTGTTTTTGTTATTGCAGCTTTTGTAATTATTATTATAACCATAACATATATTGAAATGTTATAATGAAATGTAATAATACCTCTTATTACCTCTTGCTTGGTATACTTGCTCTCCCCGGTATAAACAATTGGCTTGCCTATCAGAATTGCTACTGCGACATTCAGTGGACACATTTAGAACAGCAGTTTCTTTAATTTAAAAATGCACCTCAATTTTACACTGAGCAAACTCATCTTGTGGGCCGCATGTTTGACCCCTGATTTATATAGTGTAGGTTTTAATTTTATTGCAGCTGCTGCTATTATTATTATTATTATTATTGTTGTGGTCACAATATGGGAATGTTATTAAATGTAATAATATTAAAGGTATAAATCTAAATATTGAACAATACCATTATTATTATTATTACTAGTAGTGGTAATAGTAGTAATAATACTCCTTGGTTGCATAACTTATGTTGCACCATTTTGATGTTATTTACACTGTTATGCTGTTTTTTGTTTGTTATTGCATCTGTTGTAATTATTGTTGCTGTAAAAATACTGAACAAGTTTAATATTATAAATACAAAAATTATTATTAGCAGTTTTAAAATTTGTCATAATACTTCATGGCTGTATACAGTACAGGCCAAAAGTTTGGACACATCTTCTCATTTTCATTATTTTCAAGACTATTTACATTGTAGATTGTCACTGAAGGCATTAAAACTACGAATGAACACATGTGGAGTTATGTACTTAACAAAAAAAGGTGAAATAACTGAAAACATGTTTTATATTCTAGTTTCTTCAAAATAGCCACCCTTTGCTCTGATTACTGTTTTGCACACCCTTTGCATTCTCTCGATGAGTTTGAAGAGGTAGTCACCTGGAAGGGTTTTCACTTCACTGGTGTCATAGTTTTGATGCCTTCAGTGACAATCTACAATGTAAATAGTCATAAAAATAAAGAAAACACATTGAAATGAGAAGGTGTGTCCCAACTTTTGGCCTGTACTGTACCGAATGTTATGCCTTTTTTATGTTATTTATGCTGTAGCTTTTTATGTGTTTTTTTTGCATCTGTTGTAATTCTCATTATTATAACAATAATTGTGAGAGCTTACAATAATGAAATTAATACTACTAAATAAATGTACATTTGTATTATTATTTTTGTTTTGTTTTCATTAGTCATAATACAGTATTATTGTTTCCCTCTTTTGCATTCTGTTCCTTGACCATGACGCTTTTGTTTTAGAGAGAACATTTTAAAGACGGCCAAAGCTTTGGTGGAGGACACGAAGATGTTGGTGTCTGGTGCCGCCTGCGGCCAGGACAGATTGGCTCAAGCGGCCCAGTCTTCTGCCAAAACCATCACCCACCTCACTGATGTGGTCAAACTGGGAGCCGCCAGCATCGGCTCAGACGATCCAGAGACTCAGGTTGGTCAGTTCAACAGAACTTTAGGATACTCTTTTCCATATGCAGTAATATTCAACCACTACTTCCTAAATGTCCCATTGTCCCTCATAATCTCATAACCCTGCCTGGTCTGTGCTGTAGGTGGTTCTGATAAATGCCGTCAAAGACGTCGCCAAGGCGCTGGCGGAGCTCATCAGCGCCACCAAGTGTGCCGCCGGCAAAGCGGCAGACGACCCGTCCATGTACCAGCTGAAGAGCGCCGCCAAGGTGAGCGAACCATAACGCCTGGAACACATGAATTAATATGCTGGGCTCATACGCATACTCCATTTGGTACACCTGCACATCAAATGACAGCCAGAAAATATAATAATAATCATGTATTATACATTTACATATTGTTATGCAGCAGCCAAGTGGACCATGGATTCTTGAACAAAATCTGCCTTTTATGCATGTTTAAGTCTCTTATAGCAGTGTCTGTTTAGCCACCTTTATAGCGTAAAGGCACGACATAATCACATGATACATATTCAGTAAAAGGGACAAGCGGTAGAAAATGGATGGATATATTATTACAGGATATACAGTACATGTTAAAAGTTTGGACGCACCTTCTCATTTTAAAATGTTTTCTTTATTTTCATGACTATTTACATTGTAGATTGTCACTGAAGGCATCAAAACTATGACACCTGTGAAGTGAAACCCATTTCAGGTGACTACCTCTTGAAGCTCTTCGAGAGAATGCCAAGAGTGTGCAAAACAGTAATCAGAGCAAATGGTGGCTATTTTGAAGAAACCAGAATATAAAACATGTTTTCAGTTATTTCACCTTTTTTTGTTAAGTACTTAACTCCACATGTGTTCCTTCATAGTTTTGATGCCTTCAGTGACAATCTACAATGTAAATAGTCTTGAAAATAAAGAACATGCATTGAACGGGAAGGTGTGTCCACTTTTTGGCCTGTACTGTATATCATATATAATTACATCCATTATGAGTAGTAGTTTAATATATTTGTTTATAATTTTCTGATCATTTCTCTCACAGGTGATGGTGACCAACGTGACGTCCCTGCTAAAGACAGTCAAGGCTGTGGAGGACGAGGCCACACGAGGCACCAGAGCACTGGAGGCCACCATTGAGTGCATCAAACAGGAAATGGCGGTGAGGATACCTGGATGATTCTCTCGTGTCATCCATCCATGTAGCTCTTATGCCAGGGGTGCTCATTACGTCGATCGCGGAGGGTGTGTCAGTCGATCGCCAGCCAGGCATTAAAAAAATAGTCCTAAAAATGAGCGATCATAAATCTTCACTATGACGTCACTTTCGTCACTTGATTGACATTCACGGCACCCGAGGGTCTTCTGAGATGACGCTGGCTGCTGCCAGCTCATTATTAAGAAAAAATTACCGATAGGAAGGCGAGAAACACTTTTTATTTCAACAGACTCTCTGACCTGTCGTCAAAACTCCAAAGACCGACTGCACAGTTGCACAATAAAAGCTCCGCTTCATCCTACCTGCGCTAACAAAATAAGAGTCTCAGAAAGCTGGCGTGCACAAGCTAGCAAGCTACGGAGTTTGCCGCCAATGTATTTCTTGTATAGTGTATACAAAGGAGTACGGAAGCTGGACAAATAAGATGCCAAAAACCAACCACTTTCATGTGGTATTGGACAGAAAGGAGGACTTTTTTTCTCCTCCATTTGAAAATGCGGATGTTATCAGCACCACTGTCTGATTCCTATCAATGCAAGTCATCACAATCAGGTAATACACCAACTTATATTCTTGTCTTCATGAAAGAAAGGAATCTATATGTGTTAAACATGCTTGTATTATCTTTGAACATCTTTAACTTGTTAACAATATTAACTATATGTGTTAAACATGCTTGTATTATCTTTAAACACCTTTAACTTGTTAACAATATTAACTATATGTATTAAACATTATTGTGTTATCATTAAACACCTTTAACTTGTTAACAAAAACATGTATTTCATAAATAAGTAAATATAAATTATATATACAGCATGAATGAGGTAGATCCCCGCGACTTGATCAATTGAAAAGTAGCTCGCCTGCAGAAAAAGTGTGAGCACCCCTGTCTTATGCCATCGCTCGTTAGTCTATGCTGCAACTTCACTGTTACAAAAAGTAAAAACATTTTATCACAGATTAATTGACCAATGGCAGCAGTTTGTGCACAGTTGGCGTTACTTAGATTAGTTGAGTTTATTGTAGCATAGCTCAGTGTAGCCTATTTTATGTTAAATTATATTATTTTATCTTTGCATAGCCGAATTGACCTTGTTTTGTTTAGCATAGCATCATTCAATTTAGTTGACCTTAGTTGATTTATTTTAGCATAGTTAAGTTTAATTTAGTTCAGCATTGTTAAGCTTAGTTTAGCATAGCTTAGTTTAGCATCAATGAGCTCAGTTCTGCTTACTATAGTTAGGTTTAGTTTATTTTAGCATAGTTGAGTTTAGTATTGCTCGGTTAGTTTAGCATAGAAGAGCTTTGATTTTGCTTAGTATAGTTGAGCTTAGTTTTGCTTAGCATAGTTACACTTAGTTTAGCGTAGTATAGCTGAGTTTAGCATAGTTGAGATTAGTTTAGCATTGCTGAGTTTAGCATAGTTGAGCTTAATTCTGCATAGCATTGGCATATCTTAATTGACTTGAGCTGACTTTAGTGTAGCATAGCTTAATGTATCTTATCGTAGTTTTTCTTTGTTTCAATTAATTCATATTAACATAGCTTAGCACAGCATACTAGCTTTGTTTACTTTACCTAAGCTTAGCTTATTTTATTGTATTTTAGCATAGCTTTGTTTAGCATAGTGTGGCATATCGTCCCATAGTGAAGTTTAGACTTAGACAAACTTTATTGATCCACAAGGGAAATTGTTCCACACAGTAGCTCAGTTTCAAAGGATGGTAAGGATAAGGCAGGTATTAAGTAGACTAAAAATGTACCATAGTAGCAATATGTAATATTTACATATTATATATACAGTATATAATATATACTGACATATTATTATATTATATTATATTTTTATATATTATATACAATATGTAACGAATCCCAATTACCATGTTAGTCTATCATAGCTTAGCCTAAAAAAACAATGATATCTCAGCTCATAGATCTAAGGATTTACAGTTTAGTGCTTAAAATGATTAACAATACTTGAAAATTGTTAATATATCACCCAAAAATATCAACTAATATTATTAACTTGCTGATTAGATTGTCTTCTAAAACAATTTACAACATCTGTACACAGTATGTCAAATTACATTTACCTTATGTTTCTCTCCCTCAGTTATTCCACTCCAGGGACCCCCCTATCAAAACAACTACACCTGAAGAATTCATCCGCATAACCAAAGGCATCACCATGGCGACGGCTAAAGCAGTGGCTGCTGGGAACTCTGCCCGACAGGAGGACATCATCCACACGGCCAACCTGAGTCGCAAGGCCATTTCGGACATGCTCGCCAGCTGCAAGGTTCTTTTCTTTAGTTTTCTTCAGTAGTCTGTAATGTTGTGGTGAACTTCCAAGTGCCAGCCTTACAGTGTTGACTACATTGTTATGCAGCAAGCGGCTTACCACCCTGATGTCAACGAGGAGGTGAAGAACAGGGCCCTGAGGTTTGGATCAGAGTGCACTGTTGGGTACATTGATCTGCTGGAACAAGTACTTCTGGTGGGTTATCCTCTCAGCAGGAACAACCTTTTAAGCTAGTTTGCTAGTAATTTTCTTTTTCCGCCCTCACAGTTTGTATACTAAAGTGTGCTGCCTAATTTTTTCCCAGGTGTTGCAGCGGCCCACACCTGAGCAAAAGCAGCAGCTGGCAGCGTGTTCGAAACGAGTGGCCGGAGCCGTCACCGAACTCATCCAGTCTGCGGAGGCCATGAAAGGTAGGACCACATGCAGAATACAGAATATAGTCCGTCATAGACAACAATATTTACCCTTAAAATGTTAACCAATCAGCAGTACAAATTTGGCCCAAATATAAGACAGTATTTTTCCCCAATTAAAAAAAGAAAAAAAGACAATTTGTCCTACGTTCGGGGTAGAGTTTTATTTATACATAATAAAACAAACAAATAGCACCAAATTACTTCTCTTTCCAAGCGAGTCAGAGCTTTTCTTCCTGTCACACACACACACACGCTGAATAAAAAGTGTCTTACAGGTGTTTATTTAGTAAGTTAGCAGACAACAGAAAATGAGCTATGATGCTAATTTTAAAAAGATGGTGATAAATCATAATTTTATCCTTTTTGTAGCAAAAAAAAGCGATTTTTACGAAAACATGTCTTGTTTTATATTCAGGGTCGTCTTATAGTTGGATTAACCCAGATTTATATCAATAGCTTTACAGGATCCATTTTTTTTTTAAGTTTAGTAGGTTTTGTTTGTACATTTTGTATAAATGTTATTTTTTTCATCGATTAATTTTAATAATGTAGACTCTATGAAACATACATATTTTACATCAAGTAAGAAGTGTATGTGCACACAGTTACATGTGACAACGATCTTACAAATAAATAAAAGAATATGAGTTCAAATGTATCATTCATATCGATTTATTTTTTAAAGTCATACAATATAGATTTGTTTTATCATAAAAACAATACTGTAGAATTATGAGAATGTGCAAGAATTGGGTCTGCAGTTATCGATTATTTTAGTAATCGAGTAATCTATCAATTTGTTTGTTTAACCGAATAATTGGATAAAACAAATTATCGCTTCAATGCGTACTTTAGGAAAATAGTTAAAATATACAACTATTTTTCTGCTTTTTTTTCCAAATAAATGCACATCAACAACATTGAAATTGCACTTTTAACTTGTGTGAATAAAAAATATTTAAAGTTGCAAAATCTCTATACAGTCCAAATTATATACATTTGTAGTAGTCACACTCAAACGACTAATCGAAGCAGCAGAATAGAAATTAAAGCTTTTATCTAATCCATTAACTGTTGCAGCCCCAGCAAGAATAATCCAAAATAAAGAAAAAAGCTTGCATTGGCGATGAGCACTTGTCAAAAATCCTGTTGTGTGCTACAGGATTTTAGGGCAGCAGCTTGAACAAAATAACTTTTTTGTATTATTTGATGAATCTAATACTAAGATACAACTCATTAAGAACATCAACATTCAAACACCAAAGTAGCCTTATTTCTTTGTTATTTGAATAAGACTCCTGACCCATTTTTTTTTAGCTGTGCACTAAAATGTAGCTTATTTTCCTATCAAAGTGGCACTAATGAACGACATCAACAGTACCATGTTTAAAGATAGTAACACTTCTCTCACTCTTCTGTCACACTGCTTGTTTCCCCCGAGACAAGCTTTTGCTAACACTCCTATGTCCTCCTCTTTTTCGCCACAGATGGAGGTAAGTTTGCGTTGTTCAATTTCTGTACTGGGACTGATATCACCGACTGTGAGATGTGCCACACTTTCTCATAACATCAATTCATTTCATCCCATCTCGAGTCGGCTCGCCGTCCATTCCTCTTTGTTTTGGGCGCCCACATCATCACATCGCGCGTGTTGCTTAGGCATGCATGAATCAACGGATGTTGAGTGAGGCATGATGATTAAGCCATACCGCAACCTTCCCTAAATGTACAGTTTTATGACACCCTTTTCTGCAGGTTCTGAGTGGGTGGACCCAGAGGACCCCACTGTGATCGCAGAGACGGAGCTGTTAGGGGCGGCGGCGTCCATCGAGGCGGCTGCTAAGAAGCTGGAGCAGCTCAAACCTCGAGCCAAGCCTAAGGTGAGACACTAGCTAATAGTCCTCCAATAAGCACACCAGGATGGTCTTTTCTTGTATTTAGTCAAGTCATTTACAAAAAGTAAATGTGGTAGGCTATAGGCTACTAGGAGCTAGCAGCTACACAACAGCTAAGCACATAATAGCACACAAGCTAGACATAGGTGATAAGTGTCTTTATTTGAACAATATTTTAGTCTAAGCATCACATTTGTCAATATAAAAAAGTATCAAATAATTATAGTTGCATATACAGTATAGTCTCCAAGGCTGAAGCGTGTTAGAAAGTATCCAGTAACAAACGTTTCCGCATCATTCAACTTACTGTGTCATGAGCTTAACTTATTGTGGCCACTAGGTGTTGCAAAAAATTTTTTTAAAAATACCACTGCATTTCAATTTAAGACGGCATAAGTCCATTCCAGACAGTAATAATAAATAGTAAATAATAGTTTTTCATACCGACCATTGTTCTCTGTTAGACTCATTTCACTTGATCAAACCTTTCCTAACATTTCACACTACAGAATAATAGAAGTATGTACTATGATTCGTGCAGATATCGTATCTAATCACTATTGGTTTCAGCCAATAGTCCAGGCTCTAATATTATTATTGTATCTGAGGTGAAAAGGTTGTATCGGTACACCCCTAAACATAATAATAATAATAAAAGAGATATTAAGAAGTAGGATCACATACATTGTTTTTCTACTTCTATTCGAACTTCTAAATTTGGTTGAAGCTAATGATTTTTTTTAAATAAATAAATACATAAAAATAATAATTGTGCAAAATATCTAACACAATTAATATATCAATATTATGTATCATGTATTTATATTATGTCATATTAATATTATGTCTGTAAATATAGAGCAATGTTAATATAATTAAAACTAAAAGTCCACAACATACATAAAGGGTAGAAAAAAACAGTATAAATTCTAATAAATGTTTGGAAAAAGTAAGTCGCAAGTTGGTACTATGGACCCATATTTGTCTAGGATCACAATTTACAATATCAAGCATTTCAATGGGTAAAGCAATAAAATGGTCTATGTAGACCAGGGGTCTCAAACTCAATTTACCTGGGGGCCACTGGATGCAGAAACTGGGTGAGGCTGGGCCGCAAGAAAAGATTTCTTAAAAAAATCTTACATGCACTTTTTAATGAATTCACCTTCTTTGAATGGTTATCCCGCCCTAGCAACGTACTTGCCAACCCTCCCGATTATTACGGGAGACTCTCGAATTTAAGTGCCCCTCCCGACCCCGACAATCTCCCGGGTCAACCATTCTCCCGAATTTGTCCCGATTTTCACCCGGACAACAATATTAAGGGCGTGCCGTGATAGCACTGCCTTTAACGTCCTCTACAACCTGTCGTCGCGTCCGCTTTTTCACCATACAAACAGCGTGCCGGCCCAGTCACATGTTGTATGAGGCTTCTGCAGACACACAAAAGTGACTGCAAGACATACTTGATCAACAGCCATACAGGTCACACTGAGGGTAGCCGTATAGACAACTTTAACACTGTTACAAATATGCGCCACACTGTGAACCCACACCAAACAAGAATGACAAACACATTTCGGGAGAACATCCGCACCATAACACAACATAAACACAACAGAAAAAAATACCCAGAACACCTTGAAGCCCTAACTCTTCCAGGCTACAATATACACACCCCCTACCACCAGACCCCGCAGCCCCCCCAACCCCGCCCACTTCAACCGACGCACGTAGGTGGGTTGATGTGTGGGGGGCAGAGTTTGGGGGGCGGGGTTTGGTGGTAGCGGGGGTGTATATTGTAGCCTGGAAGAGTTAGGGCTGCATGGGATTCTGGGTATTTGTTCTGTTGTGTTCATGTTGTTACAGTGCGGATGTTCTCCGGAAATGTGTTTGTCATTCTTGTTTGGTGTGGGTTCACAGTGTGGCGCATATAATCACCAAAAATGATTCCCGGGCGCGACCACCGCTGCTGCCCACTGCTCCCCTCATCTCCCAGGGGGTGAACATGGGGATGGGTCAAATGCAGAGGACAAATTTCACCACACATAGTGTGTGTGTGACAATCATTGGTACTTTAACTTTAATATTTGTAACAGTGTTAAACTTGTTTTTACGGCTACCCTCAGTGTGACCTGTATGGCGGTTGATCAAGTATGCCTTGCAGTCACTTATGTGTGTGTACAGAAGCCAAATACAACAGGTGACTGGGCTGGCACGCTGTTTGTACAGGTTGTAGAGGGCGCTAAAGGCAGTGCCATCATGGCACGCCCTTAATATTGTTGTTTGGGTGAAAATCGGCAGACATTAGAGAGAATGGTTGCCCTAAAATTCGTGAGTCTCCCGGAAAAATCCGGAGGGTTGGCAAGTATGACGCTGTCAAGCGCCATTCATATAAAACTCGCGGGCCGCACTAACATTAAATTTCCATATTAAGGTGCGGGCCGCAAAATAACGTCTCACGGGCCGCAATTGGCCTGCGGGCCGCGTGTCTGAGACCCCTGATGTAGACAAATATGAAAATACCACAAAAAAAGTGGCAACGAAATTTTTTTTTCAATGGTATATAATCGTAAAAAAAAAAAGACTATTTTATTGTAGCATTAACAACAATGTGGATGTTGTGTCTCTTGTGTTGTCTCCTCTCCGTTCAATAATTACCAACAAAACTCCCTCCAGTCTACAATATTCTCCCCTCCCACGGTCCCCTTTTTTACCCAAATAATTAGTAATGCTTGTCTATGAACATGTATTTAATATCTCTCAAAGGGCTTTAAACCGCCCCCTATTTGGCCATGTTCCCTGCTGCCATGTTTTCACCCTCCTCCTCCTCTCATCCTTCCATCTGTGGTAGATCTAGTTTAATCCTGCTGCAGTGTATTCCTATGTGCTTCGGCTCCTTATAAATCCCCGACCAAAGTACCCACCTCCATCCCCCTACTACCCTGCCACTGCCTCCTTGTGTCCCTGCCTTTCTGCCCCCGCCTCAGGAGGCCTCCTCTGCAGGGCTCTGTCTGATATGTTTGATATATTAGGTTGTTATTCAGTCCCAACTATATATCAAACATATTCCTACAGTGTCCCGCTCTGTCTACAGACTTGTGCTGTGTACGTGTGTGTGCGAGTGTGTCCGAGAGCGAGAAAGACCACGTGTTTTTAAACTGCACACTTCAGAATCAGCACGATTGGATAAGTAGCACATGCACCTCATCACTGCACAATTCTGTTTCTGTAGCATTGCTTTGCTCTGAGAACAGACTTCCATAAAAGGCCGAAAGAGCTTGATTACGTACCTAATTGTACACTTTCATATATACACAACTACTGCATGTTAATTAGTTTTGTCATTTATATCTTAAAGAAAATATCCAAAATGACAGATCCCAAATGTAATACTAAGATGGTACAATACATATAAATATCATAATATATAGCAGAAATATATTAGATGTTTGTTTAATTTTAAAGAAAATATATTGAAATATCATTAATATATTATAAAAAAAATTTTTTTTTAATGTTTTCTTCTTCTTTTTTTTTTACTATATAACTTTAGTGATTTTAAATATCCGATTCTAACCGCATATTATAATAAGTAAAACAAACAAACAAACATGTTAACTGTTATGATAAAATATTTTCAATGAATTAATTTAGAAAATTATGTTAAATTTAATGTTCAAGAAGAAACAATTCAGCATTAGCATCTTCACCCTGACACTAACAGGAATACATGAATGAATTAAAAAATAAAAATCCTGGATCCACATTTTTGGTGTTTGTACAAAACAATAAATATGTTGGGGGGAAAAATGAAGTAAAATAGAAATAAAAACATGTTATCAAACTGGACAGGGGTTATATGTCCTGAATGTGTGGATTTTAAAAAAATCAATCAAAGTTTACTTATACAGCCCTTAATCCCAAATGTCTCAAAGGGCTGCACAAGCCACAACGACATCCTTGGCTCATTGATTACTTCAATAAATTATTGAAGTAATCAATGAATGTATGAACAGCTAAAATTGACTAAATGGGCAGTGGGGATACAAGATCTACACCATTCCAAAAACTTTAGATTCAAATAACTTAAGGAAAATCGTGTAATATCCTATAGGTACTGCATCTAAATTTGTAATTAAAGTAAAAGTACCTAAAAAACAATATATTAACTAAAGATGTATATAAACATCTGTATCAAAAATTAATTTTAAAAATAACTATGAAAAAAAAGAAATATTTATATGACGTACCTTATTAATAAATACATCCCACCTTCAAATGGATTATATGTCAGTAGGACTCAGAAGAGCGCCCAAAAGTCTATATGCAGATCAAATGTATTCTATGGGTTGAATATGACCTGTAATACTTGGTATGTCCACAAGTGGTGATTGTCGACATGTTGTTTTTTACCCCTTCAGCTGGCGGATGAGACGTTAAACTTTGAGGAGCAGATCCTGGAGGCGGCCAAGTCCATCGCTGCCGCCACCAGCGCCTTGGTCAAATCCGCCTCTGCCGCCCAGAGAGAGCTGGTGGCTCAGGGCAAAGTGGGCTCCATCCCAGCCAACGCCGTAGACGACGGCCAGTGGTCCCAAGGTCTCATCTCGGCTGTAAGTGGGTCTCACCGCAGCGATACAATGGAGACAAAGACGGCTTATCAACATTCTCCTTGCTCTCTCCAGGCACGTATGGTGGCGGCGGCCACAAGCAACCTGTGCGAGGCTGCCAACGCGTCCGTGCAAGGCCACGCCAGCGAGGAAAAACTGATTTCTTCAGCCAAGCAGGTGGCCGCCTCCACTGCACAGCTGCTGGTGGCCTGCAAGGTGAAGGCTGACCAAGACTCTGAGGCCATGAGGAGACTGCAGGTATGGACTGTGTCCAAATCATACCACTAACTATTCTGCAGGGGGCACTGTTCTTTTTTTAACTGTGTTGTAAATCTCAATGTTCAACAATTGGACAACCTACTAGTAATGCAGTTTTTTAAAAGTGTTCTGTTAATACAGTGTTTTTCAACCTTTTTTTGAGCCAAGGCACATTTTTTTCATAAAAAAAATACGGAGGCACACCACCAGCAGAAAAGGTTAAAAAATGAAACTCCACCAGGTGGGCGTGCCTTATTTTGAGTTTGTTGTTGTTTTCTGTGTGTAGTGCTTTAGTTTCTGTTATTTTGGTGACCCTTCCTGTTTGTTGGTGTTCTCCTGTAGCCGCTTCACGCCTTCCTTTGAGTGCTATTGCACGCACCTGCTTTGTTTTTGCAATCAAGACTATTTAAGTTGTGCGTACGCTATCCTTTTTTGTGGGGACATTGTTGATTGTCATGTCATGTACGGATGTACTTTGTGGACGCCGTCTCTGCTCCACACGCTGTAAGTTTTTGCTGTCGTCCAGCATTCTGTTTTTGTTCACTTTGTAGCCAGCTCAGTTTTACTTTTGTTTTCCATAGTCATCCCTATGCTTCAGTGGCTTTTCCTAGCGGGACTTGCCTTTGGTTCATTTTTGGTTTAAGCGTTACACACCTTTTTACCTGTACGCTGTACAGAGCTGTGCTCTGCATATTGGGATCACGACAAACCATCGTCAACGCGTTCCGACTTCTACAAAGCAATGAACTACCTGCTGCCACCTACTGATGTGGAGTATTACATGGTTACCCTGCCAAGCTCTACACAGCACAGGCACTAGACAACAGCACATTATTATAATTATTGATTTGCAAAAAATATTTTTTGGACCAATTAGGTGAAGTTGCATAATTTCCCACGGCATACCAGACAATATCTCACGGCACACTAGTGGAAAAACACTGTGTTAATACAAGCAGACTGGGGCAATGTGTAGTCCACATTTCACTGTTCCGGGGTGTTGGGAGTACCATGAAATGATGCAACATATTAAACAAGCAGCTTTTCTGTGTGGCCAATCAGATTGCTGGCAACGCTGTGAAGAAGGCGTCCGACAACTTGGTGAGAGCGGCTCAAAAGGCGGCGTTTGACAAGGCAGATGAAGACAACGTGGTGGTCAAGACCAAGTTTGTCGGAGGCATTGCACAGGTAACATTTTGTTTCACTTATCATCAGGAAAATCACTGGAGACCTCTCATGACAGGACGCACGCAAAAGTCTAAAAAACAAACAGGGAGTCGGCCATCTTGGTTTTCGTCAACAATTTTTAGGCCAAAAACTGGGGTTTGACTTCTACAAAAGTCCTCCTTGGGATTTTGACCAAATGAGCCACAGTTAAGATTAGAGATGTCCAATAATATCAGACTGCCGATATTATCGGCCGATAAATGCTTTAAAATGTAATAACGGAAATTATCGGTATCGGTTTCAAAAAGTAAAATGTATGACTTTTTAAAACGCCGCTGTATGGAATGGTACACGGACGTAGGGAGAAGTACAGAGCACCAATAAACCTTAAAGGCGCTGCCTTTGCGTGCCGGCCCAATCACATAATATCTACGGCTTTTCACACACACAAGTGAATGCAAGACATACTTGATCAACAGCCATACAGGTCACACTGAGGGTGGGGACGCCACTGCATGACTGCACTGGCATCAATTTCACCAAAATTATAACAGTTACAACTTCCTTCCACATGCTCCAATCTTCAGGAATTTTTTGATAATGGTTTGCGGCATTGGAAAAGATGACGTTCCCGCCGGCTTATGTGAACCTCAAGTTGCACAGGGGTGCAAGGGCCCGTTCAACGCTTTGATTTGTTTTTTATTGTGCGCTAGCTACGTTATTTTGTCCAAAATATTGTATGTAGCATTCAATACCACATATTTAATACATATTATTTACAACAATACTAGCAAATTCTACATTTAATAAGAAGCTATAAAAAAATGTGTTATTGTCTTTAGTTCAGTTTGGCCCGCAAGATGTCATGAGTTTAATAAGGAATCTAGCCCAGGGAATGCTTTTATAATCATTTTGAATATCGGACTAATTGCTGCAAGTTTGATGATATCTTGTGGACAACGTGAGTAAATCAGGTCAATGACCATGACTTGCGATTTGAACTGAAGACATTTACATATATGACCCGATCCAAACAACCTTCCCTAGTCATGCAAAAAAAATGCAACTAACACAAAAAGTCAACACACATGGTCACACATAACACAACCTGCTCACTGAACTTTGTTGGTATTATAAAAGAAAATCATGCATGCACCATACAAATTTTTAAATGACACCCATTGAAAGCCATTAAAATGCATTATGGGAAAAATGTAAAACATTCTCTCCACACTTATCCGTTTGGTGCAGTTTAGCTGCTTGATCTTTCTGTGTGGAGTTTGCATGTTCTCCCCGTGACTGCGTGGGTTCCCTCCGGTACTCCGGCTTCCTCCCACCTCCAAAGACATGCACCTGGGGATAGGTTGATTGGCAACACTAAATTGGCCCTAGTGTGTGAATGTGAGTGTGAAAGTTGGCTGTCTATCTGTGTTGGCCCTGTGATGAGGTGGCGACTTGTCCAGGGTGTACCCCGCCTTCCGCCCGAATGCAGCTGAGATAGGCTCCAGCACCCCCCGCGACCCCGAAAGGGACAAGCGGTAGAAAATAGATGGATATTTGTGGTTGATTACAAAACTATAAGGAGGTTGTCACAAAAGTAAACAAGGTGTAGGAATTGAACTTTCACATACTCTTAATATCCATCCATCCATTTTCTACCGCTTGTCCCTTATGGGGTCGCGGGGGGTGTTGGAGCCTATCTCAGCTGCACATGGGCTGAAGGCGGGATCCAATTATGTTAATTATAAATTATATGTTAATTATAAATAATATGTACAAATAAATGTGTATATAGTCTATAAATACATATAGAGTACAGGGGGACGGCGTGGCGCTGTTGGGAGAGTGGCCGTGCCAGCAACCTGAGGGTTCCTGGTTCGATCCCCAGCTTCTACCAACCTAGTCATGTCCGTTGTGTCCTTGAGCAAGACATTTCACCCTTGCTCCTGATTGGTCGTGGTTAGCGCCTTGCATGGCAGCTCCCGCCATCAGTGTGTGAATGGGTGAATGTGGAAATAGTGTCAAAGGGCTTTGAAGGTAGAAAAGCGCTATACAAGTATAACCCATTTACCATTTACAGGCCAAAAGTTTGGACACACCTTCTCATTCAATGTGTTTTCTTTATTTTCATGACTATTTACATTGTAGATTGTGACTGAAGGCATCAAAACTATGTGGAGTTATGTACTTAACAAAAAAAAGGTGAAATAACTGAAAACATTTTTTGTATTCTAGTTTCTTCAAAATAGCCACCCTTTGCTCTGATTACTGCTTTGCACACTCTTGGCATTCTCTCGATGAGCTTCAAGAGGTAGTCACCTGGAAGGGATTTCACTTCACAGGTGTCATAGTTTAGATGCCTTCAGTGACAATCTACAATGTAAATAGTCATGAAAATGAAGAAAAGACATTGAAATGAGAAGGTGTGTCCAAACTTTTGGCCTGTACTGTATGTGATTTATTGTCAAAATATCGAATCGGGACTCGAAATGGCATCAGAGGCCAGAGATGTTGATGAGGACATCTGTATTAATATGTGGTCTTTTCCGGGCAGATCATTGCGGCCCAGGAGGAGATGCTGAGGAAGGAGAGAGAGCTGGAAGAAGCCCGGAAGAAGCTGGCTCAGATCCGACAGCAGCAGTACAAATTCCTGCCCAGCGAGCTGCGCGAGGACAACAACTAAAGAAACCTTTTGCTCTAAAATCGACGTCTTTATGTCTCAGCTGCTGCGTGTTACCGACTGATTGCAAGCAACCGGTCTCACGCGGCGAGGACGTCCTAAACGGTGACAACATGAAGACGTGTCCTGGCGTGCAACAACCAAGCTACTTCAAGCCCAATGTGACTCGCTCGGGAGCGAACGTGTGCAATGTCTCCTGTCTTCTCTCAGCTTGACACCTGCAACAGACGACGCCGCCACACACAAAGGGAAGGTCTGACATGCTTGTCAATGTCAACCAAGGGCATCTCGTAGATCTGCATGTCTTTGGCCTTGAATTGAGCCTTTCTGATATTTATTATTATTTTGAGGATATTTTTAGCCGGCGTGTGATCGTCAGAGAAGGGGGAAAAAAAACACATCTTACTGCCTCTTTTCTGCCAGCCTTCACATTAGGGGTGGAAAGTGATGCAATAACAAGGATAGTGCTGTAGGGGGCAGTGTTGGTGTCCTATTGAAATAATAAACTATCATTTCAGTTGCTACCAGGAAATCATTTTTACTAATCTGTCGAATTGGCTGCAAATTAAGAACTAATACCTCAAATCATCTTTTATTTTTTCACCCCCAAATGAATTCAATCTTTATTTTGGACTTAAAGGGTGCGGCTTTATGAATACACTACCTGCAATAGCAACGCCGTTTGTTTACCAAATGTGATTGTTGTGTATCTGCCTTACTATTTACAGCCTGTTGTGTGTATACTGTACATGTAGTGTTACTGTACATGTAGTGTTACTGTACACGCAGTGTTACTGTACATGCAGTGCGTGTGCTGTAAGGTTAGTGCATGGCTATAGATTCATCTTGCCTTAGAATACACGTGTGTGTGTGTGTGTGTGTGTGTGTGTGTGTGTGTGTGTGTGTGTGTGTGTGTGTGTGTGTGTGTGTGTGTGTGTGTGTGTGTGTGTGTGTGTGTGTGTGTGTGTGTGTGTGTGTGTGTGTGTGTGTGTGTGTGTTTTCATCCGTCTGATTTGTAGTATTATTAGTGCCTTAGTGCAGTGGTTCTCAAACTTTTTTCACCAAGTACCACCATAGTAGTAGGCCTAAGTAATCATTAAAAGCAAGGCAGAGGTTTTATTTAAGTATATTGAAATGTAACAAGAAAATGTTGCATTGTTGACTCTAATAACATAAGTTGCCATGCAGGCTGTTTCTTTCTTTAAAAAATAATAATGAATCAAAATCAATGTCATTATGAATAATTGACCTATTCAAGGCTCCAATTATGTCACATTAAATATTCCAATTTGAGATATTTTTGGGAAAAATGTTGCATATTTTGTGTTTGCCATATAAAAAAACTAAGCTGTTTTTTTTTTGTTTTTTTAAAGAAGGGCCTAAAACGAACAAACAAAAAACATAAACAACAATAAAACTTATAATTGACGGATAGATCTGAAGTCGATCTCGAGATTATTGTGTTAAAAGTAAAAAAAAAATTATACATTATTTTTTAACACTTTAATGAGTAGGACCCGTTTGGATCCCCAACCATTTTAGTGGGACTATTTTTTTTTAGTGTCATTGCTCAAAAAATAATAATTAGTTAAAATCAATGTTGTTAGGAGTTATTGACCTTTTTAAGGCTCCAATTATTATATAATCTCAAATATTCCACTTAAAAATCTTTATTGGGTGAAAATATTGTATATTTTGTGTTTTTCCCACAAAAAACAGGATTTTCTTTGACAAAAAGGGCACACAACTTAAATCTTTAACAACGTTATATTGACAGATAGACCTAATGTTGATCTAGAGATTTAAACCTTGAGTAAAAATAATACTAAATAATAACACATTTTTTACATATTTTTTTACCAATACCCTTTGAGGTATCCGGGATGAAGCCTGAGTGGAGGCCTAAATGTGTATTTTTTATACATATATTGTATTGGTTTTTGAAATAAAAAATTTCAAAATGGCCCCCGCTTTGCTTTGTGTGTGGCCCTCAGTGGAAAAAGTTTGGACACCCCTGGTCTACATTGTGTGTGTGTGTGTGTGTGTGTGTGTTTGTGTGTGACATCTCACACAGGTCAGTAGAAGGTTGGCTCCTTTGTTGTTGGTGTTATCAAGTGCTTCTGTCACTGCAACCTCATGTTCCGTCTTTCTCATGTAAGGGATGAGAGTACTGGTTCATGACACTTTCTCTCAGTTGCTCATTGCTACGGTGCGTCTTGTTCATTCTGACGTCCGTTTCTCATTCTGACACCCTTTCGAAGAAAGATAGGATTGTTTCACTGCGTTTTCCTGGTTTCTCATTCATTCTGGAACATTTCAGATGATCATACTGGTTCACTGCATTCTCATGAAGTAGGGCTCTCATTCTAGCACGCGCCCGTTTTTGAAGAGTGTCCATTGCATCTTCATCATTTTAGTAGTAGCTTTTTCTTGAGAATGATACGCCATGTTTGCTGCGTTCTCATCAGGTAGTTGTGCACTGCGTTCTCATAGTCGGGCTCTCGTTCCAGCACGTACTGTATATGAGAGCCTTTTGGAGAATGGTACTACGTGTTCACTGTATTCTCATCTGGTTAGTAGTTGTCGACTGCATTGTGATCTTGTTAGTATTTCACTGCCTTTCCATGAGGTTTATCATTCATTTTGACCCTTTGAAGGCCTTTTTCATGAATGATTCTACTCGTATTTTCATCAGGTAAGATGAGCATGAGAGTACTGGTTCACTGTGTTTTCCCAATGTTTCTCATTCTGACACAAATGAGGTACTTTGGGTAAATGATAATAGACGTTCACTGCGTTTTCATGATGTTTCTCATTCTTTGTGACACATTGAAGGTGGTTTCGTGGCATGAGAATACTGGTTCACGTCTTCATGATGGCCTTTAGGTAAATGACAGTAGATTTTCACTACAGTTTCCTGATGTTTCTCATACAGTCTAACATATATAAGGCCTTTATGGGACATGAGAAACCTGGTTTACTGCCTTTTAATGAATGTTCTCAATATTCCACACACTTTTATAGTCGTTTTGTGGCACGAGAATACCGGTTCAACACATTTCATGAAGTTTCTCAGTCTGACATTTAAGGTCACTTTGTTTTTTTAAGATCTTTCTCATTCTGACACTTTGGGTAAATGATAGCCAACTAAGCACATTTTCATGATATTTCTCATTCATTCTTACATATTTAAGTTCTTTAAGCGGCATGAGGATACCATTTCAATATATTTTTATGATGTTTTCTCATTCACTCTTACATATTTAGGGTCATTTTGTGGCATGAGTATTGGTTTACTGTATTTTCCTGATGTTTGTCCCATTAGGAAAATGATATTTTCATGATGTTTAAATTCATTCTAACATATTTAAGGCCTTTATGGGGCATGAGAAAACTGCTTCACTGCATTTTCATGAATTTTCTAATTTCACACACATTTGAGGTCGTTTCGTGGCATGAGAACACTGGTTCACTACATGTTTTATTTTTTCTCTCTCATTCGGACACACATGAGCCAGGTCCTTTTGGGTAAATAAATAAAATACAAGACATTTTCATGTGGTTTTCTCATTCATTTTGAAAAACAAAGGCCTTTCATGAGGATACTGATATAATGCATTTTCATGATGTTTCTCATTCATTCTGACACACATGAGGATTTATGTGAAAAGAAAACAGAAAAACAGAATTTGACTATTTTCATGTTTCTTCATTCATTCTGACCTATTTAGGCCTTTACGGGACATGAGAATATATGGTTCTACACTTTAATGATGTTTCTTATTCGTTCTGACACATTTAGGTCCCTTTGTGACCTGAGAATACTTGTTAACTACATTTTCATTAAGTGTTTCTCATTCATTCTAAAATACAGGATTAAGGCCTTGATGGGACATGAGAATAATGGTTGTCTACATTTTCATGATGTTTCTCATTCATTCTGACATATTAAGGCCTTGACGGGACATGACAATACTGGTTGACTACATTTTAAAGTTTCTCATTCATACTGACTTCATTTTGTGACATGAGAATACTGGTTGACTACATTTTCATGATGTTTCTCATTTTGACTTCATTTTTTGACATGAGAATACTGGTTGACTACATTGTCATGATGTTTCTCATTCATTTTGACTTCAATTTTTGACATGAGAATACTAGTTGACTACATTATCATGATGTTTCTCATTCATTTTTACTCTACTTTGTGACATGAGAATACTGGTTGACTACATTTTCATGTTTGTAATTCATTTTGTCACATGGGAATACTGGTTATTACATTTTTATGATATTTCTCATTCATTTTGACTTCATTTTGTGACATGAGAATACTGGTTGACTACATTTTCATGATGTTTCTCATTCATACTGACTTCATTTTGTGACATGAGAATACTGGTTGACTACATGTTTATGTTTTTCATTCATTTTGTTACACGAGAATACTGGTTAACTAAATTTTCATGATGTTTCTCATTCATGCACACACATTTAAGGTCATTTTGTGATGTGAGAATACTGGTTCAGTACTTTTTTTTTTTTTAAATGATTTTTCTCATTCATACGGACTTCATTTTATAACATGAGATTAAGATTAAAGGTTAAAGTACCAATGATTGTCACACACACACTACATGTGGTGAAATTTGTCCTCTGCATTTGTCCCATCCCCTTGGGGAGCAGTGGGCAGCAGCGGCGCCGCGCCCGGGAATCATTTTGGTGATTTAACCCCCAACTCCAACCCTTTGTTGCTGAGTGCCAAGCAGGGAGGTTATGGGTCCCATTTTTATAGTCTTTGGTATGACTCGGCTGGGATTTGAACTCCAACCTACCGATCTCAGGGCGGACACTCTAGAGAACACTGTTGACCACATTTTAGTGATGTTTCTCATTTTGTGACATGAGAATACTGGTTCACTACATTTTAATGACATTTGTCAATCATTTTGACACGTTTAAGGTCATTTTGTGACATGAGAATACTGATTCACTGCATTCTCATGATTTCTCTCAATAATTCACACATTTAGGGTCGTTTTTTTTGGCATGAGAATACTGGCTCACTATACATTTTCATGTTGTTTGTCTCATTCTTACACACATGAGGTACTTTGGGTAAATGATAATTGACTTTTACTACATTTTCATGATGTTCCCATTCATTTTGACACATTTAAGGCTTTGGCGGGACATGAGAATAATGGCGCACAACATTTTCATGATGTTTCTCATTCAGTCTGATGTCAAGGCCTTGGCGGGACATGAGAATACAAGTTCACTGCGTTTTCATGATGTTTCTTATTAATTTTATGGCATGGGAACTCTTAACTTATTGTCACATGCATCATTCAGTCTGACACATTTTAGCTCATTTTATAGCATGAGAAAAACTGATTCACTGCATTTTCATGATCATTCTCATTCCTTCTGCCACATTTAGGTCACCTGGGTGACGACAGTAGTCTGATGTGTAAAAACCACAAATATTGAAATATTAGTGTCCATGTTTTCTTTTCAATGCGCTGACCTGGCCGATATTTATTTCCTGCCTCTGCGTCCTCTCATCCCTTTTAAGAAGCTACAAACGTGAATGTGACATTTGACCTTTGCGTCCGCATCATGAGACATTTTAAGGACTAATGAGCACACTTACTTAGCAGGTAGACCATGAAGATAGTTATCTGCCATGATGAACTATATTTTGTATTTACTTGAAATAAAGCATTTCATTGTGTCTCTTTGTGTGTGTGTGTGTGTGTGTTTTGTATTTCTACCCTTCTTGAGACATCAACAAGGAAAAGTACCTTCCATATGAGGACCGGTGAACAAGTTAGGACCAAAATCCTGATCCCAATACTGAAAACCATTGCATCTAATAGAGAATGTCTCATTTGGTGAAATCTATCATAATTAGGGTGGTGCCAAAAAGGAGGGATTTTTCAAATTGACTGTGTCGGTTTTAAAAGTGCTCCCCCTCTGGTCAACATATGAAATAACAAGTGTGTGTAAAAATGTGAAGTGCTCCCCCTCTGGTCAACATATGAAATAACAAGTGTGTGTAAGGAATTGAAATGCGCCCCCTTTGACCAAAATTAATTAAAAACAATCAAATAAATCTGTACATAAAGACATACTGTAAGAACTTGAAGTAAATGATGAAGATTAAAAAACAATTACAAACAAAAAACAGAACTAAAAGCAGTGTTTTTCTCACAATGTGTCAACTTTTTTCTTATAAAATTGGGAACAATTTCTCATATTCGTTGTTTCTGTAATATTGCAATATTTTCTCGTAAAATCATACTTTTTTTTATGTAAAATTATTACTTTTTAAAGCAAAACGGTGGCATTTGTCAAATAAAATTCTGACTTATCACAATATTGCCAATTGTTGTGTTATTCTTGTAAAATAGTGACATTTTTTGAGTAAAATTATGATTTGTCATAATTTTGCCAAGTAAAATTCTGATTATTATTATAATATTGCTAAAATTTTAATGTTTTCTTATACAATTGTGACTTTTGTCGAGTAAAATTACGACTCTTTTTCATAGAATTGCCAAAATGTTAAGCTTTTCTTGTAAAATAGCGACTGTTATTGAGTAAAATTCCAACTTTTATCATAATATTGTACAAATGTTCCGTTTTTCTTGTAAAATTACGACTTTTATTAAAGTACTAGAGGTAGACATTTTTTGGAGGTCTCAAGAAGGTAACAAATATAAGTGTGTGTGTGTGTGTGTGTGTGTGTGTGTGTGTGTGTGTGTGTGTGTGTGTGTGTGTGTGTGTGTGTGTGTGTGTGTGTGTGTGTGTGTGTGTGTGTGTGTGGTTTGAAAAAAAAACTTCACAAATTAATTGAAAAGAAGGAGTTAGAAGAAGATATGCACATGCCCGAGGAGAACAGACGTGTGCGTCGTTGGTCGCCCTTTAAGTGTCAAGATGGTTTTTTTACGAGTCAGCACTAAAAGTTGACGCTGAAAGCAGGCCAACCAACTCAGAAACTAAAAGTGTCCGCTACTAAAACTTGAGGAGGCCAAAGACAATTCCAGCGACAGCAGGCAGCTGCTCCTTGCTTTTATGTACAAAATCTTTTGTCACACTCACATTTTTGATGCTGCACTAAAGTTGTGTTTTCTCTCCTCTAAAGGCTTGACTGGAGGTTAAATAGGGCCGTCAAAAAAATAAATGTTCAAATCAATCGCTATTCTTATTTGTAACAATTCAGAATCGATTTAAAAAAATCTAAAATATTATTTTAAAAATGTTTTTAATTTTTTTTCCAGTCTGTCCTGTCCAGCCACTCAGGAAAATAATATAGTTGATGTAGATCACAGGTGTCAAACTCAAGGCCTATGGGCCTAATATGGCCCGCCACATTATTTTATGTGGCCAGCAAAAGCCTAAAAATAATGTGCGTTAATAAAATTCTTAATCTTTTCTTACTAAATATATTTCCCTTTTGACATTAAAATCATGTACTGCATGCAATTGCATATCTTTTAAAATTCAATATTATCAAAATCAAAATATATAATGTATTCCCAAAATATTTTTTGTTAAAATTAAGATAAATACTGTACCTAAATATCTGCTTGACTTATGATTTCAAAACAAATGATCAATCAAATTGTACACTGAAAATTGACCATAGATTTTACAGTTAAATGCCGCCGACTGAGTTGTTTGTTTTTTTTACTGTAAAATCAACTTTGGTACTGCTGTTTTCCACATACATTAACACACTAAAACATAACATTTTTTTCAAAAAAAACATTGAAAAAAGATTTTAAGGTAAAAAAAAACAACAATTGGCAGCTCAGATGAATGAATTGTACCGCTAAAAACAGTGGTATTCCATTTATTAAATTTTTTTATATGCCGTAAAAAACCCACTGCTTATGCTGTAAAATTCTGGTGACAGTTTTTTTAGTAAAATTTTAAGATTTTTTTTGCAGCTTATGTAAAAAAAAATATATTGTTAATGTATTATATACAGTATATTTATATACAGTATATTTATATTTATATATACACTACCGTTCAAAAGTTTGGGGTCACTCAAACAATTTTGTGGAATAGCCTTCATTTCTAAGAACAAGAATAGACTCTCGAGTTTCAGATGAAAGTTCTCTTTTTCTGGCCATTTTGAGCGTTTAATTGACCCCACAAATGCGATGCTCCAGAAACTCAATCTGCTCAAAGGAAGGTCAGTTTTGTAGCTTCTGTAACGAGCTAAGCTGTTTTCAGATGTGTGAACATGATTGCACAAGGGTTATCTAATCATCAATTAGCCTTCTGAGCCAATGAGCAAACACATTGTACCATTAGAACACTGGAGTGATAGTTGCTGGAAATGGACCTCTATACACCTATGTAGATATTGCACCAAAAACCAGACATTTGCAGCTAGAATAGTCATTTACCACATTAGCAATGTATAGAGTGTATTTCTTTAAGGACATTTCAATGTGACCCCAAACTTTTGAACGGTAATGTATACATATACACACGCACGTATACACGTATATTCATATATTACTCCTTGTTAAATGCGACCCTCTGAGGGCAACCATAACTGCAATGTGGCCCTCAATGAAAAGGAGTTTGAGACCCCTGATGTAGATGATCATCATATCTGATGTACAGATTTACTTTAGAAAAGGGAAGTGTGGGATACTTCTCTTGTTGCCTTATTTGTATTTGACTTTTTTAAATGTTTGGGCAGCATTTTGTTAAAGAAAATCTGTTTTCTTTTAAGTAGTATATACATTTATCACAGCTGCCTAGTTTATGGAGGAATGTAGTTAATCATAGAACTGGCACCCAATGTTATTAAAAAAGTATTGATTTTGAATCGAGGATCAAATCTGAATCGAATTGTGTGATGGCCAAAAATTCCCAGCGCTTTTAAATAGTTCTAAATGTTGGTCGATTTTGGCCTAAAATATGCGTACATATCACTAAAATATTGTTTTCGCCACAAGTTCACCAGAACCCAGACCTAAATCCAACTGACAAATCTGCTAGTTGGCCTACGAGGGATGACCTCTTTTGTTGTATAAGACTTGACAACAAAATATCCTGTATTAAAGTGTTGATGTAAGTTGATTAAAAATAGTATTTAATTCTTGGAAATATTTTAATTTTAATTTGTATTGTGGTCCATCCCACTTTTTTCTATTTTTCAAAAAATATTGTACAAAAAAGGGATTTTATTTATTCTATATTTATAGTCACTGTACAGCAGCATTGTTGACAGAACATCAGAAACATTTCTCAGAATGATGCAGTGCACGTTTACACTTTTACCACATCCATCCATACATTTTCTACCGTTTGTCCCTCTCAGGGTCGTGATACCAGCTGCACTCAGGCGGAAGGCGGGGTACGCCCTGGACAAGTCGCCATCTCATCACAGGGCCAACACAGATAAACAACATTCACACTCACATTCACACACTAGGGCCAATTTAGTGTTGACTTTCACAACATATTATTTTAATTACATTTATATTAATAATTGTATTTATTATTGTTGAATATGTTATTAAAGTAAATATATAATTACATTTGATAATAGTAAATATTGTTATATTGCGCGTTATTAATAGTAAATAAATGATATATTGTAAAAATGTATTAATGAAATAGGTCAGGGGTATCTAAAGTGCAGCCCGCAGATAGTTTTGTTGGCCTGCAACCTAATGTCAGAATAAAAGAAAACAAAAATAACAGACATGTCACCAAACATGTGATGTAGTGCGAAAAGGCAGAAATAGTGTTTACTAATAACTAGTATTATTAATGCACTTTGGGCCTGATCTACTAAAGGTTTGCGTGTACTAAAACAGGTGCAAACTTGATGGCACATGCAAAGCTGATCTACTAAACTTGTGAGCAGAGGATTGTGTCTCTTAAATGCGAATACTTTGTCAAATAAAAAGTGTTCGTTCTGACTCCTCAAAAAGTAGGTCTCTAAAATAAAAGCTGAAATGTTGGTGCAACTTTTATACGATTGTGCCTTTAATGACTCGGGACAATAAATTGCGTAAGATAAGCAGCATTTATGTACTGCAAGCCTGACATTCATAACTTTCTGTCTGAACTCAAGTGTTCTCCCCAAGTATGAAAGCAAACATTCTGTGGTTTGAGGAAGACATTTGTGAGTCATCTCCATGTCTCATGTTTGCCATGTCTCATATTTCATGAGCACAAGGTGCATGTTGGGAGGACAAGGTGGTGACAGCTGAAGGCCTTTAAAAAAACAAAAAAAAAGTGTCCCCAAAGGAAATATTAGTTTGACTCTGATAATTCCCAGTTGTCAGCTGCCTTGAATACAGCATAATACAAACACAGTACAATAAACAATTGGATGATGCCCTCTGGGCTACATTGTGGTTGTCTACAACCATACTTACTGTATGTAGTCACGTGTCTTTTCTCTTGATTGGACATGGAAGTTTTAGGTGTGACGTGTCCAAGGTCTGAGTCAACTGGAATGCTGTCCAATGCTTACACGTGTGCCATAAATAAGTGTATAGGATAGGATAGGTCTTTATTGTCATTGCACAAGCACAACAAAACTATGTTTTCAGCACAAACCCGTTCAAGATTAGACAAACAAACAGTGTACAGGGTTACAGAACAGGAACGCTGATGGGTCGCCACGAGGCGCCCCTTAAAAGATGGGAAAAAGGTAAAACGCTGGGGAAGAAGATGAGTAAAAAAAATACAATCTAGACTGGGCTCCTAAGGGGGCCTAGTCTGGAGTGGGAAAAAACCTCCATGCAACGCACATATAAACATGTTACATTTAATCACGACAACTCGCAACAGGGGGGGCTGGGACCCTGGAGGTCGACTGCTGCTATGAAGCGCTGCCAGCCGTCCATCACTCCGAAGGGGAATCAAGAGGTGGTGAAGGCGTGGGGTGGGGGAAGGGGGGGGGGGTGTATATGCCCATTGTCTTGGGTGTGTTGATGTAGTGTCCATAAGCCTGGGGCCGTTCTGCATGCAAGCAAAAGTTCGACTCCAGGTGTCGTTGAGGAGGGAGGGAGGTCAAAAGCGTGTGTCCAGTCGGGATACGTTGTGCTGAGCTACAATGCAACCATGCAGTGCTAGTTCTCTGCACATTAGTAGTTTCCGCAGCGCTCAGATAATCCGACTTCCCAGTGGTCTCAGATGCATCTTAATACTTACACCGTAGCCTCGTAAACGAGCGTAGGATGCCCTATGGGTGACGTCGTGGTTGTCTACAATCATGTGTTGTTTGTTTATCCTCTCGGGAGTTGCCATCTCAGCGTTTTAGTTTGACACGGACGCTCCAGGTGTGTTATCTCCAACCTCTGAACCACCTGGAGTTCATTATCGTAAACCTAAATAATCAAACAAGTGCATTTGGCATACATTGTGCTCGTCTACGACCACGCAGCTTTAGTCGGAAAAGTGGATATTCTGACTTTATCATGTAGAGCAGGGGTCCCCAAACTTTTTGACTCCGGGGCCGCATTGGGGTAAAACAATTTGGCTGGGGGCCGCGCTATATATATATATATATATATGTGTGTATATATATATATATATATATATATATATATATATATATATATATATATATATATATATATATATATATATATATATATATATATATGTATATATATATATATATATATGTGTATATATATATATATGTATATATATATATATATATGTATATATATATATATATATATATGTATATGTATATATATGTGTATATATATTATATATATGTATTATATGTAAATGTGTGTGTGTGTGTGTGTGTATATATGTATATGTAAATGTGTATATATGTATATGTCTATGTATATGTCCATGTATATACAGTATATATGTATATGTGTATATATGTGTATATATATATGTATATGTGTCTGTATGTGTGTATATATATATATATATATATATATATATATATATATATATATATATATATATATATATATATATATATATATATGTATTCATACATATATATTCCTCGCGCACTAATTGAGTTAAAGAGCGTACTTGCTGCATGTCACGTTATCGATGGTAAAATGCATTTTTAGAAAATATGATTTGCCTGAGTGGCTAGGAGACGGTAGAAAATGGACTAATAAGGACAAATTAAAAAAAATAAAAACAATTTTTAACTTGGGACTTCCCGTGGGCCGGATTTTGGACGCTGGGGGGCCGTATCCGGCCCGTGGGCCGTAGTTTGGGGACCCCTGATGTAGAGGATGCCCTGTGGAGTACATTGTGGTTATCTACAACCACGCATTTGTATCATTTTGGTGGAAGGGAGAAGATATTACTTCTTAGCGCTTGCCAACATGTTGGCAATGTTGGGGTGCGTTGTGGTCGTCTACAACCACGCCTTTCCTAATATCGTTTCAGCATTTTAGTCAAGCATCGGAAGTGCCATTAATATGTCCCACTTATCAGCAGTGTTGGGTTAGTTACTGAAAACCAGTAACTAGTTACAATTACTAGTTACTTAATTTCAAAAGTAACTCAGTTACTAACTCAGTTACTTACACCAAAAAGTAATGCGTTACTGTGAAAAGTACCTATTTAGTTACTTCTTTTTTTCTTCTTTTTTTTTTAAAGCTCCCATTAATTAACCTTTTAGCCTTCATTTCAGTACTGTTATTGCACTGGAGAATAATACAATCTGTTGATCAACTTGACATGCATTTTTATTTTTATTTTAACATAATTAATGAAAAACAGTGCAACATAAAAAGGCATTTCTCCTTTCTTTAAACTTGGACCAATGACCATTAATAAAAAAACGACTGAAAGTGCAACATAAGAAGGCACATCATCTTCCTTGAAACATAGATGAAATAAAGCCTGACATCTGGAGTGATGCTGCTGTCTTCCACACTTGGAGCCATGGATTGTAGAATCCTTGTTTTCAGTGGCACAGATTGACACAGATGGTGAAGTTTCAGTGCTCAGTAGAGATGTAACACTTTTGAGGGGTTGAAGCACCTGGAGGACCTCCTCTGCCACTCTCACATCATCAGACAGGTTGATGATGTCTTTGACATTTGTCTGCAGGGTGTTGTGGGTCAATGCAGAGTATATAGCTGCCTGCTGCTGCAACATATCATAAGTGGAGTTCCACCTCGTTGGGACATCATGTATGAGCTTTATGAGTAGGCAGCTTTAGCATTTCTTGCTTTGTCTTAAGCACATGAGCAGCTGTTGTGCTTTGGTGGAAGTAGGTAACCTCCTTCCTGATCCTCCCAAGGAGGCACTCCATCCTATTGACTGAGATGTGATGCCAAATTCACTACTTGCACTACCTGTGGTCCCAGTCCTGCCTCATTCACTGCAATTATTTGATTTTTGGCATTATCACGTGACTTGGATATTTTTATCCTCTATTCCTCCACTGCTTGTGTCAGTACCTGCGCAAGGGGACTCTCGTAGAGGGGGCGTGTCTTCTCATCTGCCAGTCTGCTGTGATGAAGTGAGCGCTTATCGTCACATAGTTCCCCTGGACGTCCACCCTTCTGCCATGAGCGCAACAGATGATGCTCGGGATAGTTCATCATCCACAACTTTTT